>NC_061510.1:1439103-1720782 GCF_022539505.1 Lolium rigidum | reverse complement strand
TGGAACCTTGTGTCCGTTGGCTTCGAGTTTGCTAAGGATATGTTCATCTTCCTCAATGTATCCGCATACATAAGGTTTAAGCTGCTGCCACCATCTATGAATACTCGAGAAACATCAAATCCCGCAATAACCGCTGGCGGAATAAGTGCGACCGCCCCGGTCGAGGAACTTGCTCGCGGATGATCCGCTATGGTGAAGCCGATGTCTTGCCCTGACCAATTGAGGTACTCAACCGTTGGTGGAGGCATTTTCTCCGCCATGAACACCTGTCTCGAGATTACTTTTTGAGTTCCGTTGGACGGCCTTCCCTTCGAATCATCGACACCGCCCCGTTTGAGTTAGGATCGACATAAGGTGGTGGTGGAGGTGCTGCCGCTATTCTGAGCTGATGTCGATTGTCGTCTGTAATCGCGGGAGGTGGCGGTAGGTGAACTTCGCTCCTGGGCTCCCGAGGATTTCTCTGTGCTGCTCGAGCGTGAGCGTTTTCTGCACATCTGAACATTGCCTGAAAATTTCGACAGTCTTTCTGCAGGTGCCCTGACTGTCTTTTCCCGTTGCTGTCGAGGAAAAAGTGCATCTGGCACGGTCCGTTCAGCATTTCTTCGGGGGACACGAAAGGTCTTGGAAACCTTGGCCCACTATTTTGTCTGTTGCGGGAGTCGTCCCTATTATCACTTCGCTGCTCATTGCTTCTCTGATAATCATCTCTGTTGTTTCCTCCTGTGTTTGCCCGAAATCCTGCCGAAATTTGCCCTGGGGCGTCATAATTCGGATACTGCCGAGGAAATCGTCGCCTCGATTGATAATTTCGACCACGGTCCTCCTCTGGCGACCTGTGTCGTTTATTGTGGACAACGTTGTAACACCCCAAATTTCAGAACAAAGAGAAAATGAATTTCCTTTTTTACAAAAATGTGAACCAACAAAAACTTTTCTTACATAGAGTGCTATGTTTAGTGCTCATACCTTTTACTTGTGTTTTTGCCATGATGAGTGTAGTTATGCTTATGTGATAAACCCTAAAAACCCTAAAGTGATCAAGTGAAGATCACAAACCAAATGAAATTAAAAGAGAAAGAAATCAAATGAGAAAAACCCTAAACCCTAACCTTCTCAAAAATCATTTGGATCTATTTTGAGAAACCTAAATTAAAGAAAAAAAAAGCCATATGTGGGCCTATAGCCTTAATAGGTAAATCTTGAACCCTACCTTTTCTTACTTTGCTAAATAATGGTGAACCACTACAAAACTTATTAAACCCTAAACCTCATCCATCTTGTCATCAATCTTTGAGAAATAAAATAAAAAGGAAAGATCTTATTTAAGAAAAAGGCATATGCAAGCCTATGGATACTTGTTGAAAATGATGAGCTTTGCCTTGTATACCTTGAGTAGATGAATTGAAATACCTCAACACACTCAACAAAGCACTTACCAACCAATTCAAGTGTGAAATAAAATAAAATCAAACATATGCATTATATGTGCCTATGGCTATTTTTGTAAAACTTTACCCTAGGCCTTTCTACTTTATTTAGAGGATTGGAAAACCTTCACAAACCTTATCTAGTACTTCTCAAACACAATCCAAAGTGAAACAAAAGATTTTGAAAAGAAAGTAATAATGCCATAGAGGCATAGGAGAGCAAAATATCAAATTTGTGAAATTGAGGATCTTGACCCTAAGACTTGTAGTGAATGGTTGGATCACTCCTATATACCATTTCAACACTCAACAACATCAATTGGGTCAAGCCTAGTCAAACTAAAAATCAAATGCAACATATGCATAGAGGCATATGTGGCACATAGCCATAATACTCAATTCTTGCCCTATGAATTTAAACCTTACCCAAATGATGTGAAACCATCTCCGAACCTAATATAACACTAAATTGACCCTAACCCATGCCCAAGTAAAGCAATGGGAACAATTTACAAGTTTAATGAAATTTGACACATCACCTCTTATGTGTTATGGCCATTTTTGCAAATCTTGACCTAGACACCCCCATTGCCTCAAAATGGTTTGAACCTTTGTCCCCACACAATCTAACCTCAAATAAACCTCACCCTTGTCAAAGTGAGGCCAAGAAAAATAAAAGAAGAAATAGTTAGAAATTCACAAAACCCTCACATATGGCTTATGCCATTTTCCAAATATTTGACCTAGACCAATTTGGCCTTCACCAAGAGTTGAATAATGATACTAAACATTTATTACAACTTTTGGAATCAAAGAAACACAATTCAAATGAATTTCAAATTCAAATTTGGCTCACATATGATATTGGTCAAATCTGCCATTTATATTCTGGTCACCACTTTGAGCCCTTATATCTCAATAGTTTCAAACCAAACTCTCTCAACTCTTTGCATGTCATCCAAGAGGACATCAAGGTGAACAACTTTTGTAAAGACAACCAGGACAAATTCACTTTGAATAAAAATCTATGCTCATGCAAAGTTGGAACTTTTTATCAAATGCAACAATCTCACTTTGTCAAATTTTGCTATTCTTTGATTTTTAAAATTCCACCACCACACATGGTTGTCTCTGGTCATTTACAACTCAACCAAACCAACCCCTTTCAATTTTTGAAATCATTTGAACTCAACCAATTTTTGCAAGAATTTAAATTAGGTCAAGATGGAATAAACCAAAATCATCTTTGCATAGTGTTTGGCCTAACCCTATTTGCCCTATTTCACTCCACCTTGATCCCTGGTCCCCTCTCTCTCTAAACATGCACAGCAACCATAAAGGAGGAGGCCAAACTTGGCCATGGCAAGGCCATGCCGGCCATGTCACACATGGACATGCCCACCCAAGCTCCTCCTCACTCCGACCCACGACCACCGTGTCCTCCAAGTTCCCCTAGATCTCCCGAGTACGAGGGTACTCGCCGTGGATTGCAAGGATGCCGACACGCCCCGAAATCGCGCGCCCGGATCAGCCCAGCCATGCCGATGACGTCGCCCACGGACACCACGGGCCACACTGTCGCCTCGCCGTACCACGGAACCGCCGACCGCCTCCGCTCGCCATGGTACTCGCCACGCCACGTGAAGCCCGCCGGACATGCTCGCGTCACCAGCCCGCGCCCACGGTCGCCGGAGAGGACGCTCCCCGCCCGCCACGGCCGCGCCGTACACGCTTGCGCCCGACCACCGTACGCCTAGCCTTGCCACGCCATGGACGCTCACGGGACCGCCGTGACGTCGCCTACGCAACCCTCGTCCTCGCCTACCCCTATCGCTCGCCGGAATCGCTGCGGCTCGCTGTCGACCTTGCCGCACCCCTCACGGCACCTCGCGCCCTATAAAAGGAGGACCTCCCGCACCCAACTCCTCACACCAACCTCGCTTCCCTCTCTCTTCTGATCCTCCGCGACCATCTCTTACACCCAATTGCTCACCGGAGCCGCCCAATTGCACGCCGGAGCCCGCGGAGGTACTGAGATCGCCGCCATCGATTTCGGCGACCATCGGCGACGCCACTGGTACCAGCGCATTCCTCATCGTTGACAACGCCGTCCTGCACCGTCGCTGAGCCTCGCCGGAGCTCCAGCTCGCCGCCGACCCCCTACCTCCGCCGCGGCAGCAACCCTTCCTCCCGACGACAACGACGAACCGCGGCCGTCGATCGTCCATCTAATCCTACGGCTCACAGGGAAAGGTACCGCTTCGGGTTGATTGAGCCACTGACGCTTGGACCCCACCCCGTCGGCACGCCGCACGTCCGTGGACCGTGGTGGGCTGGACTCGGGCCGTTTTAAATTCGAATCCGGCCCGGTCTCATTTCCCGCCGGCCTCGTTAATTCAAACTCCTTTTAAACATTTCCAAGTAAATTCAATACTGCCCCAAACTTTGAAAATCACTAGATTCAAATTGGCTTAACCAAATACAATGAATTTTATATGGTTGGAAAGCTAGTAAAAATATCTACAATATGCCACTGGTCACACCTCAAGATTTGTTGTAGAATTAAATGGATAAAAAGAAGAAGGCAGGGACTCTTGCATGTTCAAATAATTATTAAAAATCAACCAAAATAGATAATTAAGAAATTCCAACTCTCATAGCTCACATTTGACTTACACTAATTGTTTCTGCAAGAAAATGGTGTGGTCACTTTGAATGATCATGGCCTAGCCTAATTAAAGGACTATATGGCTATTTCTAGTCAAAGATATTGTCTAAAAATGTTAATAAATCACATGGGAGTTTTTCTCTCACTTAAATCTTGTCATGAACAATTAAAAATGAGGTAGAGACTCTGGTCATTTAAGTCTCATATGAATTGTTGATGATATTAAATCTTTACCATATTAGGATTAAATTGTATGAGGTGCTTCACCTCATTTAAATCATTTTCTTAAATGATGAGTATGCGAGAGGTTGACTTAGTCAGCCTAGGTTATATATTATTCATGAGAGAAATTAAATCTTAATAATATAATAAAAGGAAATTATCTTGCTAAGTAATTAAAAGTAACACCTTAATTAGCATGAGAGGAACTTATTTTTCTTGAATAAGAAACAAACACATCTACCCACTCCATAGTAATGTGTGATGCTAGTTTAAGATTGTGTAAATGGTATGAAGTGTTTCACTTCATTTAAATCTTGTCCCAAGTACCTTCATATGAAGCTTGGACCCCTGGTCAAAAACTCTCACATAAAATAAATGGAGATTTTAAATCATAATAGGCATTATTAAATTGTATGAGTTATTATATCTCATTTAAATTATTTTCTCAAATGATGATGATGAATGGTTGACTTAGGTCAACATGATTTCATGTATGATTGTTTGAGGAAGTTAAATCTTAAGAAGATTCAATGAGAGGAAATTATTCCTCAAAAACTAAATGGAAACTATCATTTACAAATTATAATGAGAGGAAATTATTATTTTTCTTTAAAATGAAACAAAGTAAACCACCATGCTAATAATATGTGATGCTAGCATAGGCTTGTGTGAATCTTTGGTGTGTTTAGTCTAGCATGCAAGTTTTGTGTGGTGATTGTATCCTCGTATTCGTTTATAGACGCTAGTACCGAAGGAGACGACGAGAACATCTACGGAGGAGAAGGAGGAACATTTTGATCCATACACCAACCAAGGCAAGATAATACTCTTGCAAAGTGCAAAGCTCACCATGAGCAAGGCATTACCCATTTACTTTATGTTTATGATCCTATTTCCCAGCTTTTACTTTACCGACTTTACTTACTTTTGTTTTATCAAAGTACTTTTTGGTTCAGGATTCACTTGGTCTAGATATAGAGTAGAACAAGAGCACCAAACTTAGCCTAGAAAGCTATAAGCTAGTTAGCACCCCTCATGACTAGTTGCTAGTGCTAACAAATAAAAGTGACTACTCTAGATGGGAACTTGTGAAATGAAATAACTTTGAAAACCTTGGAATGAAGATTCATTCTATTGAAAGATTTTGAAGGTGAATATGACTGGTGAATGACCTGGTGAACTTTACAAAAACTGATGGTTGGGTTCGGATGCGATACCATTCCAATTTACAAGTACCCCCACAATACCTGATTATGGGTAGGGCTTAACTAGAAGTTTATGTATCTTAGTATGGGTTCCCTCTAAACAAGCGTCATCGGGGTTATGCCGAAAGCTGCCTCTACAACAAAAGAAATGATGAGAAATGACGTAAAACGAGGTGAATGCCCGGCCCAAGCCCTGTGCAGTTCCCAGGTTGACAGTTGGTCTTCACTGGGAGGCCAAGCTCATGGGGAGAGGTGCCTATACTAGGATATGTAAGTGAAAGGTTATGGTTGATGATCCGCGTATCGAGTTACGATTATTCGGGGTTATTCTCGACGGATGTAATCAAATGTTGTGGCACAAGTGTGCAACCTCTCGCGAGTGTAGAACTATTCGAATAGCCGCGTCCACGGTTATGGACGGTTGGAAAGGCCATACTGTTCCGTCATCAGACCATTCTCAAAAATGTGACATATGATTTGTGACTTGAACTTGAAAGGTGAATGGGGAATTTGACTTGAATTACAACCAATGTTGTGGGAATGACACTAATGTTCCCACTTGAGTTAGTTAGCACATGAAGAGTTTTTATTTCAAATACTTGTGAACTAAAATTGGCTTTATGCAAAAGAAACTAGAGCTTAGCACTCCCTTACCAGAAATGTTAGTACTTACATTAGTATTAGTTTGCGAGTACTTTGAAGTACTCACGGCTCTGTCCCTGGCTATTCAAATGGCCAGACTATGAAGAGGAACAGCGGTATGAAGAGGATGGACGACGGGACGTCTACGACAACTAGGACTACTCCCGACGTCAAGCGTTGGCCCGTGGACTAGAGAGTCCCTTATCGTTACGCTTCCGCTATGTATTTGTGATGTGTGTTGAAACAATAGTTCAACTATTATTGTAATATTGGATCATGTGATCTATTTGTAAGACGACTATGATATGTAATGAATGATGACTTATGATATTCAACTGTTATGTCTCGCAACAACAATATTCCTGGGATTGCGATGTATGGCATAACAGGCATCTGGACTTAAAAATCCGGGTGTTGACAAACGTCTTCTCCATCTGCCCATCTATTTGCTATCTCCATCAACGCGGATACTGTCTTTGGATTGGTCCTTCCCAAGTCCTCGACAAAATCTCCGCGCCTAATTCCTGCGACAAACGCGTCTATTGCTCTCTCGTCAGATATATTTTCTGCCGAGTTTTTTATGATGTTCCACCTTTGGATGTATTTTCTCATTGACTCATCGGCTTTTGTCGACACGCTCTCAGCTCTTCTAACGACGCAGGTTTTTGCACGTGGACCTGAAGTTTTTGACGAATACGTCCTCGAAACTTTCCCAATCTGTCGATAGATCTGGCGGAAGTTTTTTGATCCAAGATCGTGCGGCTCCACTTAAGTGCACCTGAATACTTTGCATGGCTGTTGCTCTAGTTCCTCCAGTTAACTTCACCGTCTCGAGGTAATCAATTAGCCAATCCTCTGGATCTTGCAGGCCGTCGAATTTTTTGAAGTGATCAGGCAACTTAAATCCCGACGGGACTCGAGTTTTTCGTACTCTCCTTGTGAAGCACGGCAGGCCGCACATATCCTCGTCGTTAAGCTCCGGGGATTGCCGATGATCCCTTCTGCTTTGCCTCGCTCTATCGACCCTTGCTTGTGCTCCTGTGTCTCTTGCTTCGCTTGGTCCTTCAGGAACTGCCGCCGTTGCTGCCGCAGGTCGTGGACTATTTTGCCTTGCCGCTCCTTCGGGAGGCGTTGATACAAACGCTGTCCCCATAGCTCCAACCCCTGCTAACGCCATATTGTATAATGTTTCCCTTGGATCTCCTGGGGGTGGCCTAGATGCGAGGATGTAAGCTTGTGTCGCCATATACCCGGCTTCTGGTGTCTTAGGGATAATATTTCCTCTTGTATCTATCGACATAAAGGACATGTCGAGGTTTTGAACCAAGTGCTCTCTTTACGCTTCGGGTATGTGTTGTAACCTTGATCTTCCTCTCGTTCAGAGCCTCCCTGTGGCTATCATCCGAAACTCTAGATTGTCGACTTAGATCTGCCCTTCTCCTGCTGGATGCGAAGCTGCCTCCTTTCTCTGTTCAACTCAGGCATGTCGTTTTTCTATTTCTCCGGCGGTGCGTGCGAGTCTATATTGATAAGCTTGCGGTTCTTGAGCTGTAGCTGTTGTCGTCATTGGCTCCGAACCATCTAGGGCTTTTGCAGCTCTATCCCGGGCTGCTTGCGGAAGTTGAACTCGACACGTGGTGTGGGCCCGTCATATTTAGTGCCCATACCTCTCCTTAGATACGAGGGATCGACATATGGATTACCCAAATCGTCGAAAGCCTCCGATGTTTCTTCTTGATTTTCGATAACATAAATCTGATGATATTTTGTACTCAGATCTATGTTGGGTTTGGTGACATCATTGTTGAGATTGATGAAGACCTTGCCCACTGTGATGGATTTGTCAATGAAGTCGTAACTGTCGACATCGCTTGAGCCATTGCTTATATATGAGTCCGCAGATGACTCAAACGATGTGTCGCTGAAGATCTTGGCGAGTTTCTCTCTTGCTCTGATGCTGATGTAACGTGTTGCCGAAGTTTCTTCTTCTGACTCGGTTGACGATGCATAGCTTGAAAAATCGGAATCGACCGCCGACGATCCCGATGAAATCGGAATTTCGACACGATACGATCCTTCCTTCTCGACGCGAAAGTGAAACCTTCCGAACGTCATCTCCATGGGCTCCGCCAGATACGCATATGCATCCAAACGGGAGGGTGGGTGAGGAACAAAATCAACAAGACCAGAAGCGATCTGTTTACCTCGATCCATAGTGTTGCTTCCGGTTGACGATGTAGAAGATCTTGCACGTGCCATCGAGATAAGATCCTTACGACTCTAATTCCCACAGACGGCGCCAATTGACAAGGGATTAACTTGTCAATGCCTACGGATTATAGGCTAGGGTTTAGTTAGAAGTAGAGGGCAAGTAGATCTCGAAGGTTTCAGCCGAAAAGTACTCGACGATTATGAAAACTAGGGTTTGTGAACAATGATTCGATGATCTCCTCGTCCCTCGACTCCCCCTTATATATAAGAGGTGGAGCCGAGGGTTTCGTTTTGTACAAGTTACGGAGTCGGGACGGTTTCTAACTCATCCCGCCAAATTACAAACAACACTTCCTATTACAACTCTACTTTCCTTAATATATCTTGGGCTCTCGAACCTTCTTATTCTTCGGGTAGTGGGCCTTCATTAAACCCCGGGTACCATCTTTGGCAGGCCCATTTGGGATGCCTATGTCAGCGGTCGTCCTCGCTCTCCGCCTCCTCCTCCCCGTCGACGAGGAATTGAAGGTCGTCCTCTCCGTCGGTCAAGGATTTGTCATCCTCGGACCAGATGAATCGTGTTCCTCCTTGTCCCACGTCGTTGGGGCGAGGTTGTCGTGCGCCGCCAACGAGCCCCACTCTGGCGTCGGCTCACGGAAGAGAGATGATACGTAGGAGAGGTTTGAGGAGGCAGAAGAGGAGGAGGAGGAAGAAGACATGGCTACGGAGGAATGGGGTTTTTTTGCCGATGGCTAGTACGGAGCAGGAGGGTGAGGGGGCGGACTGCTCGACGCGGTTAAATAATGGGATATTGGGGAGAGTTGATGTTACAGCAGTTTCCGAGGAAGTGGTGCCAAAGAATTGTCGAATCGCGCATAGAAGTCAAGAAGGCAAGGCATCATGATGAAGGATACTGCAGCGGTTCTGCTCTGCCACGACATGACCCGACGAAGGAAAAGCATAATGATTTTGGAATTGTCATTTCCAAAACCAGGGGTGCATGTGTTATCACCAGAATTTGACCGGATCAGAGGTGGGCCGCGATTGAAGATGGGCTTGAAGAATATACATAGAAGGAATACATGAATCGGCCTTGTATACAAAGTTTGGGCTAGTTTGCCCGTGTATACGTACCATAGTAGGATACGTGTCGGTTAGATAGAGTTTGGGCTCGTGCCCGGTTGGGATTATTCCCACGTTAGAAAGTCTACGGACTATAACTATGTATCTAGGGTTTATGAAATAAACAACAATCACGTTCACCACAAACCAATCTAGGCGCATCGCCAACTCCCTGTCTCGAGGGTTTCTTCCGGGTAAGCACCATGCTGCCTAGATCGCATCTTGCGATCTAGGCAGACTACGTTTATTCGTCCTTCATGCGTTGCTCGTCTTTGAAGCCTTTTTGATGGCGAGCAACGTAGTTATCATAGATGTTTTAGGGTTAGCACTGTTCATCGTATCATATGCTATCGTCATGCGACCCTTAGATATCTAGCCGTCCTTACACCTATTTTGGGTGTAAGGGTGGCACCCCGCTTGATCATTATTTAATAGATCCGATCCGTTATGATTGCTCCTTGTTCTTCAAGGATTAGTTTAATATCTGCATTGTTAGGCCTTACAAACGGGTTGAAGGATCCAGTGGCGCGTAGGGTGTAGTTTGCTAGCCCTAGACAAGATGTTCGAGGATCAACTTCGTGTTGGTTTTTAGGCCTTGTCTAGGGTCGGTTTACGATCACCGTGCGTGGCCGCCAGGCTCAATCACGAGTAGGATGTTCCGATTATGCGGTGAAAACCCCAAATCGTAGTAGGTCGTTTTAGCTTTATCTTGATCAAGCGGGACCACCATCTGATCGTACACCTCGTACGCATCATGGGTGGATCGGCTCTTTGAGCCGATTCACGAGACAACTGAGAGCCGATCGAGGCTCGTATTTAACGTTTACGTGTATGCCATGCGAGGAAACTAAGCGAGGCATCATCCAACACCTTCCCGACCGGGTATAGATCGGGTGGCACGCCCTTGCATCAGCATCGGACGTGCGTGCCGAAGGCTTTGCGGGCCGTCGCTCGGAGGGACCAGGGCCAGCCGCAGTCCTGGGAGCCTCCCGGCTCTACGGTGTTGCCCGTCGCTGCTCGCCGGTGGGTTTCTGACCGCAACACGTTCACGGTACAGCGCCTCCCGCTCATCAGCCCATCGCTGCTCCATCTCCTCTGTTCGGCGCCGTCGCGCCTCTTTTGCCGTCGAGGAGTCGAACATCGCAATGGTGTCCACCATCGCCTCCTCGTGCCACGCTGCTGCCGCCGCGGCCTCGTCAGCTACGGGGCCAGGGGCGCAGAACGCCGCTAGATCCGCCGCGTGTACCACCTCGCGCTGCTGGCGGGCCTGCTGCTCGAGTGCCTCCCGCCGCTGCTGATGATGTGCACGCCAGTTCTGCATCCCTTGCCGCCGCCGCTCTTCCCGGGCCGCGGGGTCGGTGTCGACCTGCGAATCCGGGATTGGAAGTGGAGGAGACGGCGGTGGAGGGAACTGGCCAGCGCCTGGGCGGTTCGCCATTGCCACTGGTGGTGGAGGAGACGGTGGAGCGACGAGGGTTGTGTTTGTTGCCGGCGGCTGTAGTGGCTACCAGTGAGCCGGAAGACCTTTTATAGATGCCGGCGTCGGGAAGAAAACGCGGGAAGAGGCGAGAAGAGGCAGGAAGATCGCGCGGGAACGGGCGGTGGCATGCGAACGCCGGCGACGCGTGGATGCTGCGCAGCACCGACGAGACGTCTCGCCTGCCCCTCCGTCGCCATTAAGGCAAAGATGTCGTCGTGTGTCACTGCGCGCGAATAACTTCCGCCGTGAGGTAGGCGACAGTTAGGTTAAAATTTATTGTGCCGCTGACGCGTCGGCTCGCCACTCCCCGCGTCGCTTTTCGTTGTCCGGCGTGCCCGGAGCGTCCCCTTGTGGGACGGGGACAGGCTCGGGGCGCCGAACACCGTATCGAGCCGCGCCGGACAAAATTGGGTTTTGGGAGACGCGGCTGGACATTTTTTGGTCCGACGCGCCCCTAATTGCTTTGGGAGACGCTTTGGGGGACGCGACTGGAGATGCTCTAAGCCCTCGGAGTCTCCAAACGGTCCACGAACGAGCCAGCTAGCTTGGCGTGAAACCAACGACTCGGAAAGCACTAAGGATGGGTATGACTATTTCTCAGTCGACTGAGAACTAGTTTCATTCTCAATCAGGTGATGTCATCAAATCTCAATTCTTATGTTACAACTGATGACTAGCACGAATCACGAAGTAAATCAAATGGTGTAGACTGAGTTCGAACTTAGTTCTCAGCCAGCAAATCCCACCAAAGATAGCTTGTGCATAGCAGCAAAAAAAGCAGAGTCGATGAGGACGTATCAGATACTCTCGATTTTAAGGTAGTCTGGCAGGGTGCAGTTGCAGCGTCGCACATGACGGACCGGGCACTTTAGACTTCCTCTGCCGCTGCTTCTAGAGTTCCTAGACTTCCATGCCTCTGCATTCTAGGAAGAAAAAAGACTTCCATGCTTGCAACCGAAGGCACGCCCCGCACCGAGAGAGAGATGCTTTCACCCAAGCAAAAGCGCGCGAGGCGAGACCTTCTAGTAGTAGATCCCAACGTCACGTATCCAACCGTCGCTTTCCCGCCATATCGCTGGCCCGCCCGCGTGCCTCTTATGTAGGCGCTTCGTCGTCTCCCTCGCCATCACACGCACCGCCTTTCCTCCTTCTCAAGTACACGCGGCCAGTCCGTCGTCGCCTTCTCCATCTTCTCGTCTCGCGCGCCGGCCATGCTGCAGGCGGGCTCGGAGCGGCGGTTACTACCGGCGGGGAGCATGTGGGTGCCGGGGATGAGCCTGCAGCCGGCGCCGTACGGGGGCGCGTCTCCGTCGGCGAGGGCGCTGGAGATCGCGCGGAGGCGGGACGAGATGCTCGGGATGCTGCACGGCCTCCCCGAGTCCGACTACGAGCTCTCCCTCACCGACCTCGTCGAGAAGACCGCCGGTGGCCTGCCCCTTCCGCCGCCGCTGCCGCCGAGCCCGAGCGAGAGGAAGGAGCCGATCCCGAGCCCCCTGGGGAGGCCGGGTTGGCCGTCCGACCAGCAGACGGCGGCGAAGACGGAGAGGCGGGGCTCCTCGAGAAGGCGGAGCGAGAGCGGGAGCGGGAGCGCGAGGAGCAGCTTCCGCAGCAGCAGCGACAGCGTCCTCCTCAACTTCTACATGCCCCGCTCCATCACCCGCAGCTTCACCGCCCCGCGCGCCGGCGGCCGCGGGCCATCGGTCCCCGCCAGGGCCGCCGTCGTTCCCGACGACTCCAACAAGAGGTAACTAATCCATCCATTAATTGATCGGGCAACGTACTGCCTAATAGGTAATCCATTTGTAGCGGTAGTACCTCCCGGTCGATGGGTATGGGTTCGCTTGCACATCAAGCATACACATGGTTTTAAATTTCGGTTTCATAAACATTTCAGTAACTACCGAAATCAATGAATTTCAGTGAAAATATTTCTTCTAAAATTCATCAAAGTAACGATGAGATCATGGATTACGTACGCGCGCGCGCGGGCAGTGATTACAGCCGTTACGCGGCTCCTTCTCGTTTGCTCCATTCAGGATAATTGTTTCGGCTGGGTCTTGTAGCAGTAGCTAGGAAGATCCAAGCCAATACGTTGATAGTGTTGAGTGTTGACGCAGTGCAGCTAAACCAAAGCCGGCACGCACGGCGCGACAATTCCAAGGCGAGTGTACTTAGGGTGAGCTCGTCAACTGCATAGCCGATCGAGGAGGCTGCTGCTGATTTGACACGGACTAGATTTCTAGTGCTATATCCAATATCCTATTCCAGCTGTACGGCGTGGGCAGCTTGCTTGATCACACCCACATCCCTGCTGTGCACCACGGGAGCTACATGTTGATAGAGAGGTCTCGCGACAGTGACTCGCGGAGACGCTGCCGCACTCTGCACCTGCAGATGATCACTACGTAAGATGGAAGCAACTGTATGAGCGCGCGTGACTTGGGGGGCATTTGTCGTGTTGGGCAGTCCAATCTGCTTCTCTCCCTCCGTTATATATTACTACATGTCGTTGTCGCTGATTTAGTATAAGTTGGTACTAACTCGGTTCCGAAATGTAAACATTTTCAGAATTAGCTTCCCAAAATGTATAGAGAATATAAAGTAATTACACAGGAGAATATGTCTAACATTCGAATCAGTGTAAATCTACCTTTGCGTCCAAGAAATCAGCACTTTCATCATGGTTTGTTTTTCTAATATAGCCAGTGCGGTGCTAAACCTAACAAAGTCTAATACCGGTGCTGTTTGCAGGGAGAGAGACAGCGACTCCGTCAAGTGCTGGCCGATGATGCCGTGGGACCGGCGGTGGCGGAAGTCCAGCCGGCGGGACGCGGCCGGCGGCGAGTTTGAGGCAATCCTAAAGAACTAATCTGCTCCCGAAGAAAAGTCTCAAGACTCTGACGTCGTCCATGAAAACGAACGCAGGTCTGACGAACTCTGGGTGTGCTCACACGTGTTTGGGGTTCTGTACATACTTCATACGCGATACGGTTTGGCTGTTTAGTTTCTAGTGGTACGAGTGTAGTATACGAGGTCCGAAAAGGACTCTTATCTTCTGGACTGATTGTGTGTATAGAACCAATATATGCTAGTTTGCCTTCCCTGCCATGCAATGCAACATAATTTGACAACCAAGAGATCAAAGTGGGGGTATTATCTATCCCCTGCAACATTCGACCAGAAAAGCATGTGAATGTTCCGGTCATAACTGTGATTCTTGTTCCCTAAAAAAAACTGTGATTCTTGTGTGTTTTGCGCCGCCGCATTAGCTACCTTGTGTGTTCAGTATTTCAGGGCACAGAGTGATGTACATATAGGAGGGAGCACTGGAGCACTGACGGTCGAGAGCAAAGGCACGCAAGCTTGGCTCCAGATCCTAAGAGCATCCCCACTTGTCTCCCCGACGAGATCCCTGAGCGACGTTTTTTCTATCCGGACGGCGAAATTCGGTCCAGTCGCACCCCCGGTTCCTCGTTTCGTCCGAATTTGGCCCTTCATCCATCCGGCGAGCCTACGCCATCCCCGGTCCCCCGGGGAGCTATCGGGGAGTCCGGACGAGTGAAAAGCGGGAAGGACCCGATCTATCGGCGACTCGACACACGAACCCCACCACCACCTCGCTCAAAATCCCCCCCACCCCTCGTATCTCTCTCGCCGCCGGCACCACCCCGCCGGCTTGTTGCCCAGATTCCGCCGTCCCTCCTTCCCCACCTGCCTATATTCCGCCGTATTTCGACGACGGCCTATCTGCCTGCTCCTCCGCCTGCCTGTTTTTCAACGACGGCCTACTCCTCATCGTTCGCGACTCGGCTAGCCTCGACCACGCCCGTCAGGTGTTCGTCCATTTGCCTCGCCGGCCATGGACTCGGACGAAGAGGAGGAGCAGATGTTCATCGAGCTTATGCGAGAAGAGATGGCAGCCGCCGCCCAAGACGAGGAGCACATGATGATCCTCGGTTGCTTATCAAGCATGTACGCCGGGGTGGCAAGCCGGGTCGACGTGGTGGGTCGGCACCAGGTCGCCGGAAGTGCAAGCCGAGACAACGAATGGAGGGCTACTGCATGTTGTACGCCGACTACTTCGTCGACAATCCATTGCACGGTGAGACAGTTTTCAGGCGTCGTTTCAGGATGAGAAGAAAGCTATTTCTGCAAATTGTGTATGCCATCCGAGACTTTGACCCCTACTTCAGATGCAAGGCGGATTGCACTGGTTTGGTTGGATTTTCGTCACCGCGAAGTGCACGAGTGGCTATGAGGATGCTGGCGTATGGAGCTCCCGGTGATGGTGCGGATGACTATCTTCGGATGGCGGAGTCCACCGCCCTTGATTGTTTCGCCGGTTCCGCAGGGCTGTCATAGCGGTGTTCGGAGACTTTTACTTGAGATCACCCATCTGTCGAAGACACTCGGAGGATCCTTGCAACAAATGAAGCTAGGGGTTTTCCAGGGATGCTTGGAAGCATTGATCGCATGCATTGGAAATGGAAGAACTGTCCATTTGCGTGGCAGGGAATGTACAAGGGTCACAAAAACGGCTGCACTGTGATACTTGAAGCAGTGGCTACCCATGATCTCTGGATTTGGCACTCTTTCTTTGGTATTGTTGACTGCCAAAACCCACCGGCGGGCAGCGGCCTTGTCAACACCGTAGAGCCGGGAAGAGCCTAGAGCTGCGGCTGGCTGAGACCCCTCCGAGCGACGGCCCGCAATGCTTTTCTGGTCACACGCGGCGTTGCGAAGTGCAAGGGCGTGCCACCTGACCTATACCCGGTCGGGAAGGTGATGGGGATGCCTCGCTTAGTTTCTGCGGGGCATACATGTAAACGTTAAATACGAGCCTCGATCGGCTCTCGGGTTATCTCGTGAATCGGCTCAAAGAGCCGATCCACCCATGATCCGTACGGGGTGCACGAATACTTGGTGGTCCTGCTTGATCAAGATAGAGCTAATGAGATCTACGACGATTTAGGGTTTTCACCGCATAATCGGATCATCCTACTCCACGTTGGGCCTCGCGGCCACGCACGGTGCTCGTAAGCCGATCCTAAACAAGGCCTAAAAACCAACATGGAGTTGATCCTCGGAACATCCCGTTTAGGACCTGCGAACGCCACCCTACGTGCCACTGGATCCTCCCCCCCTTTGTAAGGCCTAACTATTGCAGATATTAAACTAATCCTTGTAGAACAAGGAGCAATCGTAACGGATCAGATCTACTAAATAATGATCAAGCGGGGTGCCGCCCCACACCTGAGATAGGCGTGAGGGCGGCTAGATATGCAAGGGTTGCACTACGTAAGCATGCTTAAACGAAGAACAATGCTAACCCTAACACATCTAATGATAACTACGTTGCTCGCCATCAAAAGCGCTTCGATACGAGCAACGCATGAACAACGTGGGGCTTGTGCTGCCTAGATCGCAAGATGCGATCTAGGCAGCATGTCGCTACCGATAGAAACCCTCGAGACGAAGGAGTTGGCGATGCGCCGAGATTGGTTTGTTTTGGGGGTGAACGTGAGTTGTTGTTTATTCCATAAACCCTAGGTACATATTTATAGTCCAAGGGACTTTCTAATGTGGGCGTGCACTAAACCGTGCACGGGTAAAACTCTAATTTCTAAACTAAGAGGCGATCTAATATGTTACAGATACACGGGCAATTAAGCCCAACTTGGTATAAAAGGCCGATTCACGTATTTCTTCCATGTGTATTCTTCAAACCCATCTTGATCGCGGCCCACCTCTGACTCGGTCAAATTCTGGTGATAACACATGCCCCCCTGGTTTTGGAAATGACATTTCCAAAATCATTATGCTTTTCCTTCGTCGGGTCATGTCGTGGCAAGACGAAGCTGCCGATTGTTAGCTGGATCGACGCCCAATGAGCCGATAGCAACGCATTGGTCTCTCATAATCTATCCTTCATCTTCTTCGACTGATGACTCTGAGACCTGGTGACACTCCTCTGCAAAATTCACCATCCTCGAAGAAGGTTGCTACACTGGACCAGCCGATGATACTCCAATTGGCTTCTAGAAACAGAACATTTACCGAGTCGGTTGCCCTCCGAGTCTCGATCAAGGCGAAACAGAGACGAGGATACACAAATTAGCCGAATGGACCTGGGCTTGATCATGTCTGAGGGCACTATCATGCAGAGCCAGCCGATTTGAAAGAAATCGGCTCTCCAGAGGAGAGGACCTTCGGGGTGAGCTGCCCCCGAGTTTCTTCGGTCCAAATGTCATGACTACATATTCAAACAAACCCATTGAACCTGGTACTCGAATGCAGTCTTGTGTATATCTTCCGGATATTGTCAACATAAAGTAATATAACAATTGCAATATGCAAGTATGTAGGAATCAATGCACGGTTAACACAAGTGTTTGCTTTTTAGATAGGAGGAAATGGGTAAAGCTCGACTCAACAATAAAAGTAGAAGAAAGGCCCTTCGCGAGAGGAAGCATGGATTGCTATATTTGTGCTAGAGCTTTTATTTTGAAAACATGAAACAATTTTGTCAACGGTAGTAATAAAGCATATGAGTTATGAAAGTTATATCTTACAAGTTGCAAGCCTCATGCATAGTATACTAATAGTGCCCGCACCTTGTCCTAATTAGCTTGGACTACCGGATCTTTGCAATGCACATGTTTTAACCAAGTGTCACAATGGGGTACCTCCATGCCGCCTGTACAAAGGTCTAAGGAGAAAGCTCGCATTTTGGATTTCTCGCTTTTGATTATCCTCAACTTAGACATCCATACCGGGACAACATGGACAACAGATAATGGACTCCTCTTTAATGCATAAGCATGTGGCAACAATTATTATTCTCATATGAGATTGAGGATATATGTCCAAAACTGAAACTTCCACCATGATTCATGGCTTTAGTTAGCGGCCCAATGTTCTTCTCTAACAAATGCATGCTCCAACCATTAAGGTGGTAGATCTCTCTTACTTCGGACAAGACGGACATGCATAGCAACTCACATGATATTCAACAAGGAATAGTTGATGGCGTCCCCGAAACATGGTTATCGCACAACAAGCAACTTAATAAGAGATAAAGTGCATAAGTACATATTCAATACCACAATAGTTTTAAGCTATTTGTCCCATGAGCTATATATTGCAAAGGTGAATGATGGAATTTTAAAGGTAGCACTCAAGCAATTTACTTTGAAATGGCGGAAAAAAACCATGTAGTAGGTAGGTATGGTGGACACAAATGGCATAGTGGTTGGCTCAAGGATTTTGGATGCATGAGAATTATTCCCTCTCGATACAAGGTTTAGGCTAGCAAGGTATTTAAAGCAAACACAAGTATGAACCGGTACAGACAAAACTCACATAAAAGACATATTGAAAGCATTATAAGACTCTATACCGTCTTCATTGTTGTACCTTTATCATCATATCGAAGCCGATCGCTTTAAACGGCCTCCTCTTTGTCCTTGCCATGGCGGTAAACAGAATGAACTAACATGTAGTTAACTTCCCGGCGCAGAGCTCTGGTCTGTTCTTCCGAACGGGTGGACAGATCTACTTGGTCGAGGGCACCCTCGGCTGTAAAGCCGTTCCACCTGATGCCATGAGAACGGGTCTTCGAGAAAGAGCCGATGAGGTCGGCTTCGAGGACTGCCTTGATCTCGTCATGCTTCCTCTTGAGCTCGTCGGTCAGATCCTCGTACTTGACCGGAGTGCCTTCCGCCATCTCAGATGTAGATGGCGATGCGGTGGATGTGGAAGATAGTCCCACCGGGCGTGCCAGAATGTGTTGACTGCCAAAACCCACCGGCGGGCAGCGGCCTTGTCAACACCGTAGAGCCGGGAAGAGCCTAGAGCTGCGGCTGGCTGAGACCCCTCCGAGCGACGGCCCGCAATGCTTTTCTGGTCACACGCGGCGTTGCGAAGTGCAAGGGCGTGCCACCTGACCTATACCTGGTCAGGAAGGTGATGGGGATGCCTCGCTTAGTTTCCTGCAGGGCATACATGTAAACGTTAAATACGAGCCTCGATCGGCTCTCAGGTTATCCTGTGAATCGGCTCAAAGAGCCGATCCACCCATGCATGATCCGTACGGGGTGCACGAATACTTGGTGGTCCTGCTTGATCAAGATAGAGCTAATGAGATCTACGACGATTTAGGGTTTTCACCGCATAATCGGATCATCCTACTCCAGGTTGGGCCTCGCGGCCACGCACGGTGCTCGTAAGCCGATCCTAAACAAGGCCTAAAAACCAACATGGAGTTGATCCTCGGAACATCCCGTTTAGGACCTGCGAACGCCACCCTACGTGCCACTCGGATCCTCCCCCCTTTGTAAGGCCTAACTATTGCGGATATTAAACTAATCCTTGTAGAACAAGGAGCAATCGTAACGGATCAGATCTACTAAATAATGATCAAGCGGGTGCCGCCCCCACACCTGAGATAGGCGTGAGGGCGGCTAGATATGCAAGGGTTGCACTACGTAAGCATGCTTAAACGAAGAACAATGCTAACCCTAACACATCTAATGATAACTACGTTGCTCGCCATCAAAAGCGCTTCGATACGAGCAACGCATGAACAACGTGGGGCTTGTGCTTGCCTAGATCGCAAGATGCGATCTAGGCAGCATGTCGCTACCCGATAGAAACCCTCGAGACGAAGGAGTTGGCGATGCGCCGAGATTGGTTTGTTTTGGGGGTGAACGTGAGTTGTTGTTTATTCCATAAACCCTAGGTACATATTTATAGTCCAAGGGACTTTCTAATGTGGGCGTGCACTAAACCGTGCACGGGTAAAACTCTAATTTCTAAACTAAGAGGCGATCTAATATGTTACAGATACACGGGCAATTAAGCCCAACTTGGTATAAAAGGCCGATTCACGTATTTCTTCCATGTGTATTCTTCAAACCCATCTTGATCGCGGCCCACCTCTGACTCGGTCAAATTCTGGTGATAACAGGTATGCCTGGATCCAACAATGACATCAATGTCCTAAACTGCTCCCCGATCTTTTCCAAGCTTGTTGAGGGTCATGCTCCCCCGATGAACTATGTGATCAATGGTCGGCACTACAACAAATGCTACTACCTTGCAGACGGTATCTATCCAAAGTGGACAACATTTGTGAAGACTATCTCGAAACCTAGCACGCCCAAATTTTCCGAGTTTGTCAAGAAACAAGAAGCTTGCCGAAAAGACGTCGAGTGTGCATTTGGTGTCCTCCAGCAGAGATTTGCTGTCGTCCGGTTCCCCGCTATGACTTGGTCCAAAGATCAGATGTGGGAGGTCACTGGTAGAAAAAGGGGATTTAGTCCCGGTCGCAACTGCCATTAGTCGCGGTTGCGCAACCGAGACTAATGAAGCGCGACTAAAGCCCCCCCCCTTTAGTCGCGGTTGCTTACGAACCGCGACTAAAGGCACGTCCACGTGGCCGCCAGCAGTTCGTCGGGGCGGAGGACCTTTAGTTTGTAATTGTTTTATTTCTTTTATATTTTATTTTGTGTTTTATTTTAATTTTGAAGAACTTTCAGTACACATATTCTATGGTACTATATACATGCATATGAATGTACAATTTCAAACAAATTTGAAATTAGAACATATACAATTTGAAAATTCAAGAGGAATATACAATATATATTCAATATCGGATGACCATATACAATTTTGAACAAGTTTCCATACATAATTTACTTCATCCACAGTTCTACGTCCTCGTAATAGTGTTCTCCTTTAGGATGGAGGACTTCCCTCATGAACCATTGATAACGCATAAAGCACACGCCCGTTGGGAACCCCAAGTGGAAGGTGTGATGCGTACAGCAGCAAGTTTCCCTCAGTAAGAAACCAAGGTTTATCGAACCAGTAGGAGCCAAGAAGCACGTTGAAGGTTGATGGCGGCGGGATGTAGTGCGGCGCAACACCGGGGATTCCGGCGCCAACGTGGAACCTGCACAACACAACCAAAGTACTTTGCCCCAACGAAATAGTGAGGTTGTCAATCTCACCGGCTTGTCTGTAACAAAGGATTAACCGTATTGTGTGGAAGATGATTGTTTGCAGAGAAAACAGTAAAACGAGTATTGCGGCAGATTTGTATTTCAGTATTAAAGAATGGACCGGGGTCCACAGTTCACTAGAGGTGTCTCTCCCATAAGATAAAAGCATGTTGGGTGAACAAATTACAGTCGGGCAATTGACAAATAGAGAGGGCATAACAATGCACATACATGTCATGATAAGTACAGTGAGATTTAATTGGGCATTACGACAAAGTACATAGACCGCCATCCAACCGCATCTATGCCTAAAAAGTCCACCTTCGAGGTTATCATCCGAACCCCTTCCAGTATTAAGTTGCAAAGCAACGGACAATGGCATTAAGTATGGTGCGTAATGTAATCAACAACTACATCCTCGGACATAGCGCCAATGTTTTATCCCTAGTGGCAACAGACACAACACAACCTTAGAACTTTCCGTCACTCTGTCCCAGTGTCAATGCAGGCATGAACCCACTATCGAGCATAAATACTCCCTCTTGGAGTTAAAAGCAAAAACTTGGCCGAGCCTCTACTAGTAACGGAGAGCATGCAAGATCATAAACAACACATATGTAATAACTTGATAATTAACATAACATGGTATTCTCTATCCATCGGATCCCGACAAACACAACATAGAGTATTACGGATAGATGATCTTGATCATGTTAGGCAGCTCACAAGATCCAACAATGAAGCACAATGAGGAGAAGACAACCATCTAGCTATCGCTATGGACCCATAGTTCAGGGGTGAACTACTCACTCATCACTCCGGAGGCGACCATGGCGGTGTAGAGTCCTCCGGGAGATGAATCCCCTCTCCGGCAGGGTGCCGGAGGAGATCTCCGGAATCCCCGAGATGGGATCGGCGGCGGCGTCGTCTCCGGAAGGTTTTCCGTATCGTGGTTTTTCGCCTCGGGGTTTCGCGACGAAGGCTTTAAGTAGGCGGAAGGGCGACGTGGGGGCCACACGGGGCCCCACACCACAGGTCGGCGCGGCCAAGGGCTGGGCCGCGCCGCCCTATGGTGGCAGCCCCTCGTGGCCCCACTTCGTATCCTTTTCGGTCTTCCGGAAGGTTCGTGGCAAAATAGGACCCCGGGACTTGATTTCGTCCAATTCCGAGAATATTTCGTTACTAGGATTTCTGAAACCAAAAACAGCAGAAAACAAGAATCGGCACTTCGGTATCTTGTTAATAGGTTAGTTCCGGAAAATGCACGAATATGACATAAAGTGTGCATAAAACATGTAGGTATCATCAATAATATGGCATAGAACATAAGAAATTATCGATACGTCGGAGACGTATCAAGCATCCCCAAGCTTAGTTCTCGCTCGTCCCGAGCGGGTAAAACGATAACAAAGATAATTTCTGAAGTGACATGCCATCATAACCTTGATCATACTATTTGTAAACATATGTAGTGGATGCAGCGATCGAAACAATGGTAATGACATGAGTAAACAAGTGAATCATAAAGCAAAGACGTTTCATGAATAGTACTTCAAGACAAGCATTAATAAGTCTTGCATAAGAGTTAACTCATAAAGCAATAAATCAAAGTAAAGGTATTGAAGCAACACAAAGGAAGATTAAGTTTCAGCGGTTGCTTTCAACTTGTAACATGTATATCTCATGGATAATTGTCAACATAGAGTAATATAACAAGTGCAATATGCAAGTATGTAGGAATCAATGCACAGTTCACACAAGTGTTTGCTTCTTGAGGTGGAGAGAGATAGGTGAACTGACTCAACATAAAAGTAAAAGAATGGTCCTTCAAAGAGGAAAGCATCGATTGCTATATTTGTGCTAGAACTTTTATTTTGAAAACATGAAACAATTTTGTCAACGGTAGTAATAAAGCATATGAGTTATGAAAGTTATATCTTACAAGTTGCAAGCCTCATGCATAGTATACTAATAGTGCCCGCACCTTGTCCTAATTAGCTTGGACTACCGGATCTTTGCAATGCACATGTTTTAACCAAGTGTCACAATGGGGTACCTCCATGCCGCCTGTACAAAGGTCTAAGGAGAAAGCTCGCATTTTGGATTTCTCGCTTTTGATTATTCTCAACTTAGACATCCATACCGGGACAACATGGACAACAGATAATGGACTCCTCTTTAATGCATAAGCATGTGGCAACAATTATTATTCTCATATGAGATTGAGGATATATGTCCAAAACTGAAACTTCCACCATGATTCATGGCTTTAGTTAGCGGCCCAATGTTCTTCTCTAACAATATGCATGCTCCAACCATTAAGGTGGTAGATCTCTCTTACTTCGTACAAGACGGACATGCATAGCAACTCACATGATATTCAACAAGGAATAGTTGATGGTGTCCCCGAAACATGGTTATCGCACAACAAGCAACTTAATAAGAGATAAAGTGCATAAGTACATATTCAATACCACAATAGTTTTTAAGCTATTTGTCCCATGAGCTATATATTGCAAAGGTGAATGATGGAATTTTAAAGGTAGCACTCAAGCAATTTACTTTGGAATGGCGGAGAAATACCATGTAGTAGGTAGGTATGGTGGACACAAATGGCATAGTGGTTGGCTCAAGTATTTTGGATGCATGAGAAGTATTCCCTCTCGATACAAGGTTTAGGCTAGCAAGGTTATTTGAAACAAACACAAGGATGAACGGTGCAGCAAAACTCACATAAAAGACATATTGTAAACATCATAAGACTCCACACCGTCTTCCTTGTTGTTCAAAACTCAATACTAGATGTTATCTAGACTCTAGAGAAACCAAATATGCAAACCAAATTAGCAAGCTCTAAGTATTTCTTCATTAATGGGTGCAAAGTATATGATGCAAGAGCTTAAACATGAGCACAACAATTTCCAAGTATCAATTTATCCAAGACATTTTAGAATTACTACATGTAGCATTTTCCAATTCCAACCATATAACAATTTAACGAAGAAGAAACTTCGCCATGAATACTATGAGTAGAGCCTAAGGACATACTTGTCCATATGCTACAGCGGAGCGTGTCTCTCTCCCATAAAGTGAATGCTAGGATCCATTTTATTCAAACAAAATAAAAAACAAAAACAAACCGACGCTCCAAGCAAAGTGCATAAGATGTGACGGAATAAAAATATAGTTTCAGTGGAGGAACTCGATAATGTTGTCGATGAAGAAGGGGATGCCTTGGGCATCCCCAAGCTTAGACGCTTGAGTCTTCTTATAATATGCAGGGGTGAACCACCGGGGCATCCCCAAGCTTAGAGCTTTCACTCTCCTTGATCATATTGCATCATACTCCTCTCTTGATCCTTGAAAACTTCCTCCACACCAAACTCGAAACAACTCATTAGAGGGTTAGTGCACAATAAAAATTAACATGTTCAGAGGTGACACAATCATTCTTAACACTTCGGACATTGCATAAAGCTACTCGGACATTAATGGATCAAAGAAATTCATCCAACATAGCAAAAGAGGCAATGCGAAATAAAAGACAGAATCTGTCAAAACAGAACAGTCCGTAAAGATGGATTTTATTAGGCCACCAGACTTGCTCAAATTGAATGAAAGTTGCGTACATATCTGAGGATCATGCACGTAAATTATCTTAATTTTCTGAGCTACCTACAGGGAGATAGACCCAGATTCGTGACAGCAAAGAAATCTGTAACTGCGCAGTAATCCAAATCTAGTACTTACTTTACTATCAAAGACTTTACTTGGCACAACAAAAATCAAAACTAAGATAAGGAGAGGTTGCTACAGTAGTAAACAACTTCCAAGACACAAATATAAAACAAAAATACTGTAGTAAAAACATGGGTTGTCTCCCATAAGCGCTTTTCTTTAACGCCTTTCAGCCAGGCGCAGAAAGTGTATCTCAAGTAACATCAAGAGACGAAGCATCAACATCATAATTTGTTCTAATAATAGAATCATAAGGTAACTTCATTCTCTTTCTAGGGAAGTGTTCCATACCTTTCTTGAGAGGAAATTGATATTTAATATTACCTTCCTTCATATCAATAGTAGCACCAACGGTTCGAAGAAAAGGTCTTCCCAATATAATGGGGCAAGATGCATTGCATTCAATATCCAAGATAACAAAATCAACGGGGACAAGGTTATTGTTAACCATAATATGAACATTATCAACTCTCCCCAAAGGTTTCTTTTTAGCATTATCAGCGAGATTAACATCCAAATAACAATTTTTCAATGGTGGCAAGTCAAGCATATCATAGACTTTCTTAGGCATAACGAAATACTTGCACCAAGATCACATAAAGCATTACAATCAAAATCTTTGACTCTCATTTTAATGATGGGATCCCAACCATCCTCTAGCTTTCTAGGAATAGAAGTTTCAAGTTTTAGTTTCTCTTCTCTAGCTTTTATGAGAGCATTTGTAATATGTTTTGTGAAAGCCAAGTTTATAGCACTAGCATTAGGACTTTTAGCAAGGTTTTTTAAGAACTTTATAACTTCAGAGATGTGGCAATCATCAAAATCTAAATCATTACAATCTAAAGCAATGGGATTATCATCCCCAAGGTTGGAAAAAATTTCAGCAGTTTTATCACAAGCAGTTTCAGCAGTTTTAGCAGCTTCGAGTAATTTTGCGCGCTTTGCACTAGGAGTAGAAGCATTGCCAACACCAATTATTTTACCATTGATAGTAGGAGGTGTAGCAACATGTGAATCATTAGCATTTCTAGTGGTGGTAATAGTCCAAACTTTAGCTACATTTTTCTCTTTAGCTAGTTTTTCATTTTCTTCTCTATCCCACCTAGCACGCAGTTCAGCCATTAATCTTATATTCTCATTAATTCTAACTTGGATGGCATTTGCTGTAGTAACAATTTTATTTTCAATATCCCTATTAGGCATAACTTTCGATTTCAAAAGATCAACATCGGAGGCAAGACTATCAACTCTAGAAACAAGAATATCAATTTTATTGAGCTTTTCCTCAACAGATTTGTTAAAAGCAGTTTGTGTACTAATAAATTCTTTAAGCATGGCTTCAAGTCCAGGGGGTGTATTCCTATTATTGTTGTAAGAATTCCCATAAGAATTAGCATAACCGTTACCATTATTATAAGGATATGGCATATAGTTATTACTAGAATTGTTCCGATAAGCATTGTTATTGAAATTATTATTTTTAATGAAGTATACATCAACATGTTCTTCTTGGGAAACCAATGAAGCTAATGGAACATTATTAGGATCAACATTAGTCCTATCATTCGCAAGCATAGACATAATAGCATCAACCTTATCATTCAAGGAAGAGGATTCTTCAACAGAATTTACCTTCTTACCTTGTGGAGCTCTTTCCGTGTGCCATTCAGAGTAATTAACCATCATATTATCAAGAAGCTTTGTTGCTTCACCAAGAGTGATGGACATAAAGGTACCTCCAGCAGCTGAATCCAATAAATTCCGCGAAGAAAAATTTAGTCCCGCATAGAAGGTTTGGATGATCATCCAAGTAGTCAGTCCATGGGTTGGGCAATTTTTAACCGAGAGATTTCATTCTTTCCCAAGCTTGAGCAACATGTTCATTATCCAATTGTTTAAAATTCATTATGCTACTCCTCAAAGATATAATTTTAGCAGGGGGATAATATCTACCAATAAAAGCATCCTTGCATTTAGTCCAGGAATCAATACTATTCTTAGGCAGAGATAGCAACCAATCTTTAGCTCTTCCTCTTAATGAGAAAGGAAACAATTTTAATTTTATAATGTCACCATCTACATCTTTATACTTTTGCATTTCACATAGTTCAACAAAATTATTGAGATGGGCAAAAGCATCATCGGAACTAACACCAGAAAATTGCTTTCGCATAACAAGATTCAGTAAAGCAGGTTTAATTTCAAAGAATTCTGCTGTAGTAGCAGGTGGAGCAATAGGTGTGCATAAGAAATCATTATTATTTGTGCTAGTGAAGTCACATAACTTAGTATTTTCAGGGTTGGCCATTTTAGCAGTAGTAAATAAAGCAAACTAGATAAAGTAAATGCAAGTAAACTAATTTTTTTGTGTTTTTGATATAGCAAACAAGGCAGTAAATAAAGTAAAGCTAGCAACTAATTTTTTTGTGTTTTGATATAATGCAGCAAACAAAGTAGTAAATAAAATAAAGCAAGACAAAAACAAAGTAAAGAGATTGAGAAGTGGAGACTCCCCTTGCAACGTGTCTTGATCTCCCCGGCAACGGCGCCAGAAATTTAGCTTGATAACGCGTAAAGCACACGCCCGTTGGGAACCCCAAGTGGAAGGTGTGATGCGTACAGCAGCAAGTTTCCCTCAGTAAGAAACCAAGGTTTATCGAACCAGTAGGAGCCAAGAAGCACGTTGAAGGTTGATGGCGGCGGGATGTAGTGCGGCGCAACACCAGGGATTCCGGCGCCAACGTGGAACCTGCACAACACAACCAAAGTACTTTGCCCCAACGAAACGAGTGAGGTTGTCAATCTCACCGGCTTGCTGTAACAAAGGATTAACCGTATTGTGTGGAAGATGATTGTTTGCAGAGAAAACAAGAAAACGAGTATTGCAAAGCAGATTTGTATTTCAGTATTAAAGAATGGACCGGGGTCCACAGTTCACTAGAGGTGTCTCTCCCATAAGATAAAAGCATGTTGGGTGAACAAATTACAGTCGGGCAATTGACAAATAGAGAGGGCATAACAATGCACATACATGTCATGATAAGTACAGGGAGATTTAATTGGGCATTACGACAAAGTACATAGACCGCCATCCAACTGCATCTATGCCTAAAAAGTCCACCTTCAGGTTATCATCCGAAACCCCTCCAGTATTAAGTTGCAAAGCAACAGACAATTGCATTAAGTATGGTGCGTAATGTAATCAACAACTACATCCTCGGACATAGCGCCAATGTTTTATCCCTAGTGGCAACAGCACAACACAACCTTAGAACTTTCCGTCACTCGTCCCAGGTGTCAATGCGGGCATGAACCCACTATCGAGCATAAATACTCCCTCTTGGAGTTAAAAGCAAAAACTTGGCCGGAGCCTCTACTAGTAACGGAGAGCATGCAAGATCATAAACAACACATATGTAATAACTTGATAATTAACATAACATGGTATTCTCTATCCATCGGATCCCGACAAACACAACATAGAGTATTACGGATAGATGATCTTGATCATGTTAGGCAGCTCACAAGATCCAACAATGAAGCACAATGAGGAGAACACAACCATCTAGCTATCGCTATGGACCCATAGTCCAGGGGTGAACTACTCACTCATCACTCCGGAGGCGACCATGGCGGTGTAGAGTCCTCCGGGAGATGAATCCCCTCTCCGGCAGGGTGCCGGAGGAGATCTCCAGAATCCCCCGAGATGGGATCGGCGGCGGCGGCGTCTCCGCAAGGCTTTCCGTATCGTGGTTTTTCGCCTCGGGGTTTCGCGACGAAGGCTTTAAGTAGGCGGAAGGGCGACGTGGGGGGCCACACGGGGCCCCACACCACAGGTCGGCGCGGCCAAGGGCTGGGCCGCGCCGCCCTATGGTGGCAGCCCCTCGTGGCCCCACTTCGTATCCTTTTCGGTATTCTGGAAGGTTCGTGGCAAAATATGACCCTGGGACTTGATTTCGTCCAATTCCGAGAATATTTCGTTACTAGGATTTCTGAAACCAAAAACAGCAGAAAACAAGCAATCGGCACTTCGGCATCTTGTTAATAGGTTAGTTCCAGAAAATGCACGAATATGATATAAAGTGTGCATAAAACATGTAGGTATCATCAATAATATGGCATAGAACATAAGAAATTATCGATACGTCGGAGACGTATCAACCATCCTGCTAGTTCCTCTTGAATTGATCGGAAGCGAGCTTCTGGACTAAGCGTCTTCCGGAGGTTACTAGAACATTTTCCGGTAGGAGCCCCCTCAAAGCAATCGGAAGCAATTGCGTCATTATCACGTGGCAGTCGTGAGACTTCAGGTTTTGGAACTTTTTGTCCGCCATGTTTATTATTCCCTTTATATTCGACGAGAATCCAGACGGGACCTTCATACTGCTCATGCATTCAAAAAAAGATGACATTCTCTACTTTGGTAAGAGCGTAGCTGGCAAGACCTTGAAACCATTCCGGATGCCGGTCATCAGGGTCTTTCAAACGTTGCTGGTCCTGCCGTGCTTCCTTTAATCATTTGTCTTCCCATACACGCCCAAGAAGCTTAGCAGGTTCACGCAAATATTCTTCGTAACATGCATCACGTCAATTGCAGAGCGGACATCTAGGACTTTCCAATATTCTAGCTCCCAAAATATAGATTTCTTCTTCCACATGGGTGCGTGCCCGTCGGCTCCTCGCGGAACCGATTGTCCGCCGAGACCCTTTCCAAAGATGACTTTTAAATCCTTGACCATATCAAATACCTCCGCACCAAGATGCGTTCCGCAGGCTTCGGCCGGTGATCTGCCTTGCCGTTGAAATGCTTGCCTTTCTTTCTTACGTTATGATATCGGTGAAGAAATCGACGATGCCCCGGTACACGTTCTTCTTACAATTTGGCAAATACACACTTTCGGTCTCATGTAAGCAGTGCGTGCATGCATTGTATCCCTTATTTGTCCGTCCCGATAGGTTACTAAGAGCAGTGCCAATCGTTGATGGTTACGAAAAGCAACGCTCGTAGGTCAAATTCCTCTTCTTTGTGTTCATCCCACACACGTACACCAGGTCTGCCCCACAACTGTAAAAGTTCATCAACTAATGGCCTTAGGTACACATCGATGTCGTTGCCGGGTTGCTTCGGATCTTGGATGAGCACTGGCATCATAATGAACTTCCGCTTCATGCACAACCAAGGAGGAAGGTTGTAGATGTATAGAGTCACGGGCCATGTGCTATGGCTGGAGCTCTGCTCGCCAAAAGGATTCATGCCATCTGTACTTAGACCAAATACTATGTTCCTTGCTGATACGTCTCAAACGTATCTATAATTTCTTATGTTCCATGCTACTTTTATGATGATACTCACATGTTTTATACACATTATATGTCATATTTATGCATTTTCCGGAACTAACCTATTGACGAGATGCCGAAGGGCCAGTTCCTGTTTTCTGCTATTTTTGGTTTCAGAAATCCTAGTAAGGAAATATTCTCGGAATCGGACGAAATCAACGCCCAGCATCTTAAAATTCCACGAAGCTTCCAGAACACCGGAGATGCACCAGAGGGGAGCCCTGGGGGGCCCACACATGTGGCCGGCGCGGCCCAAGGGGGGCGCGCCCCCCTAGTGTCTGGTGGCCCCAGGTCCCCTCCGAGGCTGCCCTTTCGCCTATATAAAGTCTCCGTCGCGAGAACCCTAAACGAATAAGCCACGGTACGAGAAACCTTCCAGAGCCGCCGCCATCGCGAAGCCAAGATCTGGGGGACAGAAGTCTCTGTTCCGGCACCCCGCCGGGACGGGGAAGTGCCCCCGGAAGGCATCTCCATCGACACCACCGCCATCTTCATCACCGCTGCTGTCTCCCATGAGGAGGGAGTAGTTCTCCCCCGAGGCTAAGGGCTGTACCGGTAGCTATGTGGTTAATCTCTCTCTCCTATGTACTTCAATACAATGATCTCATGAGCTGCCTTACATGATTGAGATCCATATGATGAGCTTGTAATCTAGATGTCGTTATGCTATTCAAGTGGATTTTACTTATGTGATCTCCGGAGACTCCTTGTCCCACGTGTGTAAAGGTGACAAGTGTGTGCACCGTGTGGGTCTCTTAGGCTATATTTCACAGAATACTTATTCACTGAGTTATGATTTGAGTTGGATGTCTCTATGAAATTGTGGTGTGTTAGTACCTCCTATGAATGCTCACAGTGACAGTGTGGGGTGTTTTTTAGTACTTGGGAATACATCTTTAAGGTTTGCCTACATGATGAATTAGTGTTCGTTATCTTGCCAGAGAGTAATTAAGAATAGCGTAGTGAAGTTCTTATATTTATATTCAATTATGATTGCAATGTTGAGAGTGTCCACTAGTGAAAGTATGATCCCTAGGCCTTGTTTCCAAATACTGCAATCATCGCTTATTTACTGTTTTACTGCATCTTTACTTCCTGAAATATTACTACCATCAACTGCACGCCAGCAAGCTATTTTCTGGCGCCGTTACTACTGCTCATATCCATTCATACCACTTGTATTTCACTATCTCTTCGCCGAACTAGTGCACCTATACATCTGACAAGTGTATTAGGTGTGTTGGGGACACAAGAGACTTCTTGTATCGTGATTGCAGGGTTGCTTGAGAGGGATATCTTTGACCTCCACCTCCCTGAGTTCGATAAACCTTGGGTGATTCACTTAAGGGAAACTTGCTGCTGTTCTACAAACCTCTGCTCTTGGAGGCCCAACACTGTCTACAGGAATAGAAGCGTGCGTAGACATCACTTGCGTCAGCTGCAAAATCTTTAAACTCTCTGTCGATCTTTCTCCATTGCGTTCCATCTGCGGGGTGTCTCAACTCCCCGTCCGACTTACGGTCCTCTTTGTGCCATCGCAACAACTTGGCATGCTCTTTGTTCCCGAACGGACGTTTCAACCGTGGTATTATAGGAGCATACCACATCACCTTGGCGGGAACCCTCTTCCCGGGTTTCTCGCCCTCAACATCGTCACCGGGGTCATCGCCTGCGATCTTATAACGCAATGCAAGGTGCATACCAGGCATTCATTCAAATTCTCGTATTCACCGCGGTAGAGGATGCAGTCGTTAATGCATGCATGTATCTTCAGAACCTCTAAACCTAGAGGGCAGACAACCTTCTTTGCTTCGTACGTACTGGCGGGCAACTCGTTATTCTTTGGAAACATATTCTTCATCATTTTGAGCAAATTTTCAAATCCCGAGTCAGTTAGACCTTCCCGTGCCTTCCATTTCAGCAAATCCAGTGTGCAACCCAGCTTTTTCAGACCATTATCGCATCCGGGGTACAACAACTTTTTGTGATCCTCTAACATGCGATCCAAATTCTTCCTCTCCTTTTCAGTTTCGCAGCCTCTCCGTGCATCAGCAATGGTCCGACCAAGATCATCAGCGGGCTCATCACGTGCCTCTTCTTCACCTTCCCCTTCACCTTCCCCTTCACCTTCCCCACCTTCAGCATCCTCCATGAAAGTATCACCGAAATGATCAAGATAGTTGTCATCGATGAAATCATCCCCTTCTTCATCTTCTTCCATTATAACCCCTCTTTCTCCATGCTTGGTCCAACAATTATAGCTTGGCATGAAACCCTACCGAAGCAGGTGCATGTGAACGTCTCTTGAGGAAGAGTAACCCTTCTGATTCTTACAGGCAACACATGGACAGATAACAAAACCCCCCCTGCTTGTTTGCATTAGCCACTACGAGGAAATCTTTCAAACCCGTAATGAACTCGCCGGAGAGTCGGTTAACGTACATCCATTGCCGATTCATCTGCATTATTATAATATAAAATATATAATTAACCATCATGCATTTGTTAAACTAACTAGCTACAAACAATAGAAATTAAACAATGAACTACACACATGCATATTTTATCAATGACACATATGAAAGGTTCAAGTTGCTAACCGCGATCGAGGAGGAAAAAATAAATGAGGAAGCTCAAGTGTGGCTCCGACACTTCATATCATGTTTGTTTCATGCTCTTGGGGCATTTCATCAAACACCTTGTGTGCATAAGAGGAACCAAAAGCAAACCTAACACCCCCTTGTGAAGTTTGTGAAGAGAAGTGGCACCAAATGACTAAGTGCAGTGAGCTGAGGTCCTTTTATAGGGATGGGCCTTTAGTCCCGGTTGGCCTGGCCAACCGCGACTAAAGGCCTTCGGGCCAGGCTCGAGGACCTTTAGTCCCGGTTGGCCTGGCCAACCGCGACTAAAGCCCATCCCGTCCACCAGCTGGCCACCGAGCGCGCTGGACCCAGGTCTTTAGTCGCGGTTCGCCTCCCGAACCGCGACTAAAGACCCCATTAGTCGCGGTTCCTATATTTTGGCGACTAATGGGCTGGACGGAAGCCTCTTTTTCTACTAGTGGGTGATGAACTGTTGTGTGCTTACACAATATGATTATTGAAAATGAGCGAAAACATCCGGTTCCTCTGGCTGAGCAAGAAGCACCATATGAGAGAGAGAGTCATCTTGCACATCCTAATCACCAGGTGCCGACATCATGGGCCACCTTCATTGCTATGCGCCAGGAGATTCGAGACTCTACAATGCATCAACAGCTGCAAGATGATCTGGTGGAGCACATATGGACGCTCCGAGGCAACGCCCCGACGCCAACTAGTCTGTCTTTATTAATTTGTTTCAAAACTTGTGAAATTGTGTGCATTTGTTTCAGCATTTGTTAAACATTGTACAGATTTTCGCCGAATTTGTTTCAGCAATTTTCTGACTCTTGTTCGTCGAACTTGTTAAATTTTATGTCGAATTTGTTTGAAATATGTCAAATGACCGAGGTTGGGGGTGTCCTACCGGGGGGACGGCTGAAACTTCGGCGCTCCCTAGGCCAAAATTTCCTCCAATACGGAGGAAAATTTCGTCGGATTTGGACGTGGTGAGCGCCAATGAGTAACGACTAGGACTACAGATACAAGTACAAGGAAGCGTGACAGTACAATGTACAGTTAAATAGCCTGATCAGCAGTATCCCCGTTATCACTTTTTCATGCAGTCATTCTCGAAAAGATAACTTTTGTCAGGCAGTGACATGTTCAGTAACCCGTTCACCGTGACAAAAATGATCGATTTATTCACCGGATCGGCAGTGAGGTGTGCTCTAGATCGACCAGCGAACAGTTTGCCTTTCAACCCTTGCAATGACATAATTTGACATGACCAAGATCAAAATGCTGTCTCATCTACGTCGACCGAAAGCCACGCATGTTCCAATAATAAGCTTACAATCTCAGCCTGATGGGGTTTTCTCTACACTACAGAACTGCTGCTGGATGATTAAACCAGACTATATGGCACCTATATTTGTGACAATAAACAAAAGAACAGCCATACAGATGATGATGAGGGGAAATGGATAGACTAAAATAATCCTTATTTGGCATCACCCCGTGTCTTATTGTATAACTCTTCAATGGCCTATCAACCTCGATATCAACAGCTCTGTGTCAACAAGATTTTGGAAGGTGTCATGCTCTGTATTTAGCTGGTCAATCATGGGCGTACCATTTGCAAACTAATAAACATAAACGGTACTTACATTGGAAACCTTTATCCACGACTCCAGTGTGTTGATGGCCACTCCGGAGCGCTGTGTCTCTTGTGCTAGTGCAACACCTTCATGCAAAGTTTTGACTTTCCCACTAACAAGGAGGGAGGCTGCGGCATTCAGAACCTATGAAGCAAAGCAGAAATTTGTTCAAGTTTGGCGCACGAGGAGTTGTTTTCTAAATGACATATATGATTTATGAAAATGTTACGTCACAGGGGGCTGTTAACTTCCTAGGTTTACAAGAAATCTTTCTAGAAATATACATAAGAGATGGGCCACCTAATGCAGACTCTGTAGATTGGCTGAGGAATATGCAGTCATCTTCAGGAAGTATGCAAGGCATAGTATAACTAAAAACATAATAGTAAGGATGAACTTACAAGAGCATCTGCAATTGAACCTCTTTGACCAGCAAGAACATCCTGGAGAACTTTTGCGTTAAATGCAGGATCGCCTCCTTTAAGATCTGGTAATGTGCAGCGAGGAATGCCAAAATCCACTGGATTGTAATACAATGAAAATAATGTAAGACTACAGTTTTTTCAGCATATCATCACTGTATATTTTCGAAGTTAGCATAAAGCATATCTAACGAATTATCTTCATTTCTTTTACAAATTTAGAGAAAAACTCTTACATGGATCAAAGAGCATTTTTTCAATCTTTCCTGGAGTGACATCAAGGATATATCCAGGGCCTACAGAAATTAAGAAATAATCTTCAATTAGATGCAGAATATATCAGTTGACCAAAACGATTCCAAGGTAATTTCTGGAGTAACCGCATCAACTTCTAGCAACACAGTGAGTGCAATAATAGAGCGACATGGGCTTAAGAAGGTGACCATACCAAGTGGGCTTATTTCGTCCAAACCCTTTGAATGGACAATCAGTGCTCTCTGCATTCCAAATCTCTGAGCTGCTTTAGCCATCTTGGTAACCTATCAACAAAAATTTTTATGTATTAGAACAATGAGTATTACATGCAATCACAATTGCATATAGAGCTTGTAACAGTACTATCTGTATGTCTTCTGAAGATATACACTTCTATACTACCTTTTGAATAACTAAACATTGGAAAGGCAGAATCGCTTATTTGAAGGCAAACTCAGTTAACAAATCTACAATAGATGACTAATGGTTGTTTTCATTTATTTATTTATTTATATGATAACAATATAAATGCAGCATGAATTAGCGACCCGGATTTGGTGGACATGGGTGTAGGCGCACCCATTTATCAAAAAATAAAAAATAAATTATTTCAAAGTTTCAGAAAAATTTGAAATAATGCACGCATTTATATATTACGTTGATACTTATTTGTGCAAATTTTCAAGGTAAAATACGGCCATATGTGGCCTACACAAAAAAGAGAAAATGGTAATTTGTATTTTTTTGAACAATACACATTCAATCATTATAGTGTCATTTGGACATTTTGTCATTTTCGTGTAAGCCACATACAATCGTATTTTTCCGTGAAAACTTACAAGTATCAAGATAATATGTATATGCAAAAATTCATTTCAATTTTTTTAATCTTTTAAATAGCATTTTTTCAATTTTTGAATAAGCAGGTGCGCCTACACCCATATTCAATTAGGTATTTCCGCATGTATTAGCTTATAAATTAACTGTAGACATACTCGTGTACAAAATTTGGTACAACGCTGAATGATGACCGCAGAATCATGTCGATCATTAAGTTATTGATTTAAAAATGGTGTACACAGAACATGCTATGGTTGCTTTTACCCTTTTATATTTATACTTACTGCAAGAAAATACAAGATGGATACAAGATACTTACTATGTTCTCATGGTAAACCCCAATAACAGCATAAGGTACCCTTGCCGGGTTCAATAGAGGACCAAGGATATTGAAAACTGTCTTTATTTTCAGCTTCCTCCTCACAGGTTTGACAACTTTCATTGCTGGATGGTAATTTGCAGACATCATGAATCCAACACCCACCTCATTAACACATCGTTTAATACCCTTGCAACAGGAACAAAAGTTAGCCCCTAGTTTTCTTAAAAGTGCACATAGCAGCAAAATATAATAAGTTGGATTGGAAGTGCAAGGAAAGCTAGTCTTTCTATGCACAACTGAAAAGATAAATATTATAAGCAAATAATCCAGGTTCAGGTAGAGCAACTACAATACAGCTACAGGATCTGGAATCTGAGGTATTCCTCGTTTACTAATGGCGTTGTTTGTTCTTCATAATATTCCTCTGTCCAGAACTCCATATGTATAGGGTGCATACTGCTTAAGAAAATGTTGTGGAAAAAAGTTACTCCACTAATATGTAGTTTACGTGACACAAAATTATTGTTTATTTTGACTGGTTAAGAAAAGGTTGTGACCACCAACTACTCCATTAGTGCGTACATTATGTTACAGAAAAACTGATGTCATTAAAAGGTACTTTTGAAGCATACTCAGTGATATGTCACATAGACAATCCGATGGGGTGATTTTTGGTCAAACCTTGTTTTAACCAGAAACAGGTGAAATGTGACCTTAGCTGATCTTGAGTGTGTTCCTCTTCTCCCCAAAATAATATCAATATACAAAGATGAAAGTCAAAAACCTGAATCTACATATCCATCTCAAAATCATTATACAGCACAATGGTTCAGGTAAAGGGGAGGCTCCCGGTTGCCTCCATCGCGGTGAATTGTAAGATGTCTGTGCTACTTCTACTCACGGTTCATATGTACTAAAAAGTCAAGGCACCAGGAAATTGCCTTTTGATTACTGCTCAATAAAAACACCAACTGAAATTTGGGACCAAAAGGCTGTTCTGTCCCCACAAGTCACGATCTACCTCCAGTCGCACGAGATCGACATTTGACGGGCCAGTTTACAGATATTTAATTCGGATCGCACAAGCTAGGGGCTGTAGATAGAACACGGGGGCCGCAAAAAGCTAAGGAGTACTTGTAGAAGGTGTCTCAACTTTTTTCTAGATACAAAAAATAGATACATCCATATCTAGATAACACTAAAACACTTATTCTAGCACGGATGAAGTATGAGAGAACGGGATGAAGCAAGCAAAATATGACACGTCAAGGCAATACCTCGGGCCCCAACTCGATGTTGACACCGAGCTCCTCGAGCACATCGGCGCTGCCGCAGGCCGACGAGCTCGCCCTGCTCCCTTGCTGCAGAAAGGCACACGGGAAAACACATCGGTACATACTTGTCTGTTGTCTGTACCCAAAAAAAACGACGGGGGCGAAATGTCCAGTACCTTGGCGACCTTGGCGCCGGCGGCGGCGGCGAGGATGGTGGAGCCGGTGGAGATGTTGACGGTGTCGGCGCCGTCGCCGCCGGTGCCGACAATGTCGACGGCGTCGTGCAGGCCCTCAACCCGGACGCAGTGGCTCATCATGGCCTTGGCCAGCCCGACGATCTGAACGAATTCGACAAAAAAAAAACAGTCGGATCAGTGGCTACAGAAATTTCGCTTCGTTTCAGTTGATCAGAAATGGCAGGCGCGCGCACCTCCTCGTAGGTCTCGCCCTTGGCCCGGAGGAGCACGAGGAAGGCGGCGATCCGCGCCTCGTTGTCCTCGTCGAGCAGCAGCTGCAGCGTCGCCTCCGCCTCCTCCTCCGAGAAGTGCGTCCCGTCGATGAGATGCTCCAGCACCTGGCGCGCGTCGTCACGCAAACCAAACGGTCAACCACCGATCGGAAGGAAGAAAAAACGAAGGGAACAGAGTGGGGGAGGCATTGCGGCGCGCGCGCACCTGCTCGAAGGAGGCGCAGCGCGGGGGGCCGGACACGGCGGCGGCGGTGGCGGGATTCACGGCGACGCGGGCCGGCGGGAGGCGGCCGGCGAGGGGCCGCGCGGTGGCGGCGGGGCGGGGGGCGCGGAGGCGGGGAGTCGGGGCGGCGGCGAGGAGTTTGGGGGAGCAGAGCTTGAGCGAGGCGGCCGCCATTGGAGGATTTGGGCGCGTGGGTTTGGTGGGGAAGAGTGGAGAGGATGCTTTTGCTGCGCCTCTGCGGCTAGGAGTAGCAGTTTTATATGCGGCTGCTGACTCGGCAAATCGTATCAGCGTACGGCCGGCGCAGTCTCTGCTTCTGCAACAACCCGCATATGTTTGGTAGCCTAGTGAAGGCCCTAGGGTCATGCCTACCTCAACCCAAAAATGTTTCATAGGCTCAATAATAATAATAATATTCACTTATGAAACCTTGATTTTTATTTATTTGTATAGACGGATGACTTGGCAAGCAAATGAGCGACAGCTAACTAACTATAGGACGAGTGTATTTTGTGAAAAACAACGAACAAATCCCTAGGATAAGAACCGTTCGTGCAGTTGATACCGGTTATTGGTAGGGGGTGGAAGGTGAACTACACCTTTCGTTGTATCGACATAAATCGCTCAATTCGGTGTAACAATGTGTTTGATGGCGTGCACAATATTGCAACAAGCCATCGGTAACACCCGCCATACTGAAACGCCCACACGTGTACAACGCCGTCATGGACCTTGATGGGTTCTCTATTGAGGAGTTGAATGCGTAAGACTATTTGACAATGCATAATAAGGATAGAGGCCTTAATTGATTCCATCGAGATGAAAGATGATCTTCACCAGGCGGCCTCATTTAAGCGTAACGCGGCACAAAACGTTGATCTTGATTGGGTACCATACCGTACCGAACAAGAAACAGGAGACGAGATTTGAACTTGGCATAGTACCCCTCCGTCTAATGAAACGTGATCTAACTTTTTCAAAAATTAGAATGTATCTAGATGCATCTACATACATCTAAATTTAGACAAAGTTAAAACATACTGTGTTTCACAGGTCGAAGGAAATATACATAACTTGAATCAGCATGTATATACAGTATTGTTTTCACCTCACACCAACCTAAAAGCGTCCTGCAGGAATTTTCCGATGGCACGGAACCGTGGCAACGTGCCCCCGCCGCCGCTCCCTTTTGTGGCCATTTCCAGCTTCACAGGAAGAAAAGAAGCTACCGTGAGCGAGCCAGCCGGTGCTGCGGAATCGTGCGTGGCGACCCGTTCCGATCAACCACGTACGGACCTTTCTCGCTCGCTCGCGCCAGCCAAGACATGGACGTACCAAGCACCGGGCCATCGACCGGTCGCAGGCTCACGGCGGCACGGCGTTGCCGTGGCAGCCCATCGACGCCGTTCTTCGGACGCTGCACGTTTGAAAATATCGCTAGCGCACACGAATGATTAGATCGCGTCTAGTTTTTCTACGCTTCTCCGGCCTGTTCGATCGACAGGGGAGGTTGGTTGGTGGTCGCGCGAGGTTGGTGAGCCAGCCACGGGGTGCCGGAGATCGCCCGGCGCCTCACGTGAGATCCCGAGCGAGATCGTCGCCGGCCGGTCGCAGCAGACCAAAAGGTCTGACCGGAGAGGCCAAAACGGAGGTTTGTGCATTGCGAGCAGATGATCGACCACGTGTGTGTGTGCACCGTGCACGTGATAGGCGTGCCGCGTGCACCTTCCGAGTAAAACCACCCGATTACCAGTCATCAATGCGAGCGAAAGGGTCGATCAAATTGGGGGGCTTTCACTGCGTTGGCACTGCTCGAGTATCAGTAGGGCAGACCTGTAGCTGCCCATCCACAATCTTATCTTATCTTACAAGCCAACAGAATCAGATCTACATCTAACAAACAAATACAGTTACTACCTACTCCCTCCGTTCTGAAATGTAAGACGTTGGAGATTCCACGTTCACTTTTTTTCACGCTATGGAATAATGTGAGTTTCCCGTTTTGCCCCTTATCGCGTCGCGCGCGGACGCCTCGTTCCCACTTGCTTCCTCTCTCACGGATGCTCTCCTCCCTTCGCTCCTCCAGGTCGCCGCGGCCACCTCCGGCGTCGTCTTCCTGTCGCGCCCCAGCGCCGCCGGCATCTTCCTAAACTTTCCCCAGCGCCGCCTTGCTCCCCGCCACCCTGTATCCTCTCGGATCTCGCCTGCAACGACGCAAATGCTCGGAGGTCAAAGATCAAATTTTCACGAGCCGGCGACGAGCTGCTGGGAGAGGAGGCGCTGGATCTGCGTGCTCCGGCGACGATTTGGCTGGGTTCGATTGACTTCGGGATATTTGATAAGCACGGGTTCATCTCCCCCATTGGGGAATCTGCGCCTGCTCTGAGGAACCGTCCTCCTCGCCGTCACTCCTTCGACAAGATTGCGCCGCCAGGAGAAGGTACTGCTGCTGCCAATGCTACTAGCCCTGGCGCCACTCCTATCCCTACCCCGTACTAGTCTGCTCATTCGGCTGCCGTGACGAAGCGTGAGCCTTCTTCCACAAGCAAACGGCGGCGTGAAGCCCAAGTGCACAACCTCTCGGAGAGGGTACGTACCTGATTAGATACTTTGGTCTTGCTTGAAATATTCTTGTTCTGGCAGCCATTGTTGAGTGCTAACCCTCGCTTGGATCATCTGACGGATGCAGAGGAGGAGGGACAGGATCAACGAGAAGATGAGGGCTCTGCAAGAACTCATTCCCCACTGCAACAAAGTACAGTAATTCCGATCTCTCTGCAAGCTCTGTTAGGATATTATGATCACAGTTCTTAGCAGTGACGATCGGTCTGATGATCAGTGTCTTTTATTTACAGCCTCCGTTCTAATGAATAGAAGGCCATTGTTCATATCAGTTCTGCCCATTAAAATTAGCAGATCATTATATTAAGTGATTAACATTGTTGGAAGCAAGTGGTTTGTTACAAACATGAAGAGAGCTCAACTATGGAATGGCTTGAGCTCAACTTCCAGATCATTTTACACTGTCGAGCTGTCGAGTCCTTCCATCTCATTGTTGTTATGTACGGAATGGTAGCTCAACTTCTGTTCAGTTGATTGAGAGTAGTACGGTAAATGTTTACTGGACCGAGTAGTACTTTGTGTTGTCACAAACATGCCATTTTTGGACTGTTTATGTGATTGTTCAGAGATCTGCTTACAAGATCTAGACACTGAACGCATGGAAGAGCTGATGAATTTTTTATGTATGTGCTTTCAGATATATCTAGTCCATCTTTATCACCTTAAGAGCTCCGTCTACGCAGGCCTTGAATACTGTTAATATTGCAATTCATATTTATGGATTGTGTCTGATTCTAGTTTGAATAAGTTGCTACGCTGTTGTTGATGGATACTGTTATGATCTACTTAAGGTGATTGCATTATGGAGTAAACTTTTCATGTTCATCGCTCATTGATATTCATACTTTTCATCTGGTTGCTGTTATGGAGTAAACTTTTCATGTTCATTGATATTCATTCTTGTATAGTCTTCGAGTTACTTATGTGCAAAATCAGTTTTGCTCCCAATTTTCTCTGTTCGGAGTAGTAGCTTTACTGAGAACAAGTGTGTTTATTATGGAGTATAAATGTGGGGTTGTTTATATCCAGATGTACTCTGGATCTGCTCTCTTACTGCAGTTATGTTCAAATATATAGACATTGGTTTGAATAGGCTGCTTGATGCTTTGTGTAGGACATTTGCTTTACCTTAACCCAAATATCAAATGCTCCATGTATATTTATTTCATTTGCTACTGTCCATGTCTTGACTTCACCTTTCTACTTTTCTAATCATCACTAACTGAACCTTGTGTGCATCTGTCGGTTTGTTTGTATCTGAGCAGTTTTACATCAACGCCTGTGTGTATTTGAGTCTGGTACTGAACCTTGATGATTAATTAACTTAACTGGTTGTTTGGATTTCTTGTGCCGCTACTGTATTATTGGGAAGTGATGTGAAATTGCAGAGTGAACTAGTTCAATAATCAGACCCAAAAAGTAGAAAAAAACGACTAGCCGGTAAATTTACCTATTTTATTGCAATCTTCTACTCCTGTTATTTATGTTTGAGGCTATGTATCTTGTTAGCAGGGTATTATGTTCGAGTATCTCATGATTTATCATGATTGTACTCTAAACTGTCCAGACTAAAGATCTGGTATTGTCCGTCTAAAGATCTGGTTGCTTTCAGATGATACCTTAGTTTATTTTTACTATCTAGACTGAGCATTTTCTGGGATTGTCTTTGTGTCGCATGTTACACATATACTCCAGACTGAGTATGTGATTTCTGGGAGTACCTGATAGAATTAGAGTCAATTTGAGTTAATTGTCCTGTCTGAAACCTACTCCACCCTGCCTGTAATTTAGGAGTACACAATAATTTCAGTAGATGCAGTTTGTACACAAGGAAAAATAGCACAATACAGCACAATATCATGTTCTAGCACATCCATTTTGTTCATCTACTCCAGCATTTTGTTCATCTACTTGTTCATCGGGTGGAGTATAGTTGAGGTCCCAGGAGTCCGTACTGATGTGGGTCAGCAATTGTTGCAGGGCCGGGGGAGAAGAGCACAACCACAACGATCTGCGTAGGGCTGGAGGAGAAGAACACATCGAAGTGGCAAAGATTGGTATCTCGGAGAGATACCGAAAACATCGATCCCTCAACCACGCCGGAGGAGCCGTCCGTGTGATGAATTCGGGGAGACGGAATGGCGCAGAACTCATCTGATTTGGCCCAGAGAACTCACATCCATGGCCGTCCACGAGGTCTGCAGCCACGGGCGTATCAAGCTGAGGAGGTGCAGTGACGGTGTGGCCTGGATGCCCAAGGGAGCTCGTGAAGCAACTGACCATTCTTCGTTGCCTTCCAAGCAGCCGTTGATGGAGGCCGCGTTGGAGGCGGGAGCAGCAACACGCGGAAAAGCGGGCGACAACCCAGACATGGTCTCGAGCACCATCTGCATCAGCCGGGCAGAGGAAGAACGCTGGGCCAATCAGCCCTCATCGAGGAAAGCGCTGCACCATCCGCCCTCCAACGGCAGAGTCGGACCTCCGACGGGCGAGAATCCCAGCAGCAGCAACTAATGCAGCGGCGGGAGTAGCAAGCAGCTGGCGATGATGCGCATCCAGCATGGCCTCACCGACACCCCGAAGCTCGGGATCCTCGACGCAGCCGGCGGACACAGGAGGTGCTGAAAGAATGGGTGGAGCCGGGACTGAAGGCCGAGCGCCGGCGTTCTGGCAGCACGCGTGGAGAGATGGTGCGACGGGGCGCCCGGATCCGGTCACGGCGACCGCAGAGAAGCTTGAATGGAGGATATCGTGGTGGCGGCGGCGGCGGTGCTGGACAGGGGCGGAGGTGCTGGACGGGGGAGGACCGGCGGAGGTGCTGGACGAGGCCGGAGGTGCTGCATAGGGCGGTGCTGCTGCAGGGGCCGGAGGTGCCAGCTGGGGGCAGAGGACTCCTCCGCCGGGAACCGAACGCCATCGAAGACGATGATGCGGGAAGACGATCGCGATCCAGATTGAGGGTACAAACGTAAATTTGCACGTTTTTCACCTGGTCGGAAAAAGTCCAAAACGTCTTACATTTTAGAACGGAGGGAGTAGTATATTAGACATACCAAACCTGAATCGAAACTGGCAGCAAACCAAACCAAACCAAACCACGAGTCAGTTCATTTCTTCGATTCCATGCCTAATCTATCCACCGGGTGACTCCGTCTTCCTCGCTCGCCGCCGCCAGGACCTCAATACACACGTCCAACACAGCCTGCATAAATCACAACCAACAGAAAGCAGAGTGTTACACAGTGTTACTCACTGCTAGATACTATTTGCGCAATAGAGGACATTGAGAACGGAAAGGTGCACACCGAAGAATTTCTGCAGTTGATAAGCTTGCAGCCCTCCATCAGGGAACCTTCCAGCACCCACCCCTCCCAGACATCAAAGCTGTGGCTTGCAAACACAAACTCCGTCTTCCTGTTGATCTGTTTAACATGTTGAATGACAGTTGCATGTCAAGCGCTATCAACTGAGGGTCGTCAGAAACAGGTCAAAGGAGAATTTCTATTTCTCAACCATTTTGACTAGCTCCAACAGAATCAAGAATGGAACAGAATCAAGAATGGAACAGGTCTACTTTAAGAAACCATGGAATGCATCCATGTCTTGCACGTTAGAGCAACCAAGGTCCTCTACTTTCAAATTTTTAATATAGTAGTGTGCCTCTACCTATGCAAGACATACAAGTTGAGTGTTCCGATAAACAGAACTTTAGGTGACACAAGCAGTGGTGAAAAAATGTCAAATCCAAAACTATGGACATACAGCATGTGAATGCCGCCTTTGTCAAGTTCAGATAAATACTTGAAGTCAACATATTGTGTACATTACCTGCAATAGTTTACCGCCAGCAACAAAGGATCGCAATCCCATCGTATCCTGAAACATAAAAGGGTTTGACCGTTTTAGTACCCGAAATATGCATCGTACTTAAGTAAATACTAACATGGAACAGGCGAGAGACGAAAACAAAAGCGGAAAGACTAAAACCATACATTGTTTTTGAAAGTGACAAGAAACTGTGCAGCGGGATCCCTGTTTGTAGCATTGGACACAAGATCAAGGATCCAACCGCCACCACCAGCACGTCTCTGCCTTGCAACATGGAACCCTGAATTATCCTTTGCTCTCAGAGCTACGACGAAACCATCTTTCAGTTTATCAGGATATTTTCTACCGAGCGTGACAGGCAGTTTCATCTCAGAAGTTATTTCCATTGGGGATTCAGCAGGGGATTTCTGCTTGTATTTTGAGTCCTCAGGGGAAGCAAACCGCGAGCTTGAACTTAACACCTGGTCCCTACCACTCATTGCAGTGTCATCATCTCGGTCACTCTCTACAGCAGACAAGTCATCTGTTTTCTGTTGAGATCGCCGGTGAGCAGGTCTTTTTTTCCCTTTCTTTCCAGAGCGGCAGCGTCTTCCTTCAGTTCGTGAACCACTATGTTGAGATTGCGCTGAAGCTTGAGGTTCTTTCTGCTGAGATATAGCTCTTTTCTTTTCATAGCTGAGAGTTAAATGGCTTTCATCTGTCTGCTGTTCGCCATCAAAAACCTGAGAATGGCTGTCCTTTGTTTCTTTATCTTGACCGTCTTCGTTTCCAGCTTCACTAATTTCCTCATCTTCATCAGAAATTGAACTAGATGGAACAACGCCATCAAAGAAAAAGGACTGTAGTATCGTGATTGCTTTCTCTCTTATTTCCATCCACACTTCTTCACTGTAGTCTGCACTTCGAGGAAGAATTAGAACATTTGGCATCTCACGTACCTGTAACAAGATTAGCTATCATTTTGTAGAGAACCAAATAGTAAAACAGTAGCTATGGAGCAGGGCACCAATTATGTGTCCTCTTCACATAAAGTATTTGTCTTTGGACAAGAAAGATCATGTAGCTACTAGTAGTTTCAGTGATTCGATTCACGACAAAAAAAATCATTGACCAACTGTGTGTCCTCTCACATCAATTATTCCTCTTCACATCATGTTTCAGTGATTCATGCTATACATCTTAACATCATACAAAAATGTTCCAACTTCTAAGTGAAGAAGAACAATCTTTTGTAAAAAGAAACAGCAAGGTAATTGTATTTTTTAATACAAGTTCTAAGCGTTACATTGTATAAGTTATCATTAAGATACAATTTTGCATGCAATTACAACTGAGAAAGTAAAGTAAAGTTTAAAATAGTCTACTTTAATAAAGACAGTGTTTCAGGCCTGAAATAAAGGAATGCTAACATAAATTAAATCCTTTCTATTTCCTTTTGTTTCAGAAATTCAGGATGATGCAGTTTCATCTATGACATACTTAACCTCTCCTAAATGACCATTTATGGAGAAGGTTCATATCATAAGTTAAAAATTCCGTACCCACGCTTCCATCCATTGTGGACCTTCAACACCATCCAATGCACAACCAGCTATGGTACCATCAATCAAGAGCTGTTTGAGTGCACAGTCATCTATCAGTTGGCAACTACCAGTATTGACAATGAATGCCCCTGCAGAATTAAAAAGCAAAAAGACTCACTAGTTCAGGCTTAATGCAACAAGCAGAGAAAAAAGGGAAACAAGCAAAAAACTTACCAGGCTTAATGTGCTGCAGGCAGTCCTCATTAAGTATCTGCATGGTGTCATTTGTTAATGTACAATGCAGTGAAACAAGATCACTTGCCGCTAATAAATCATTGAGTGTGTCCATTCTCCTGGCAGCAGCAGGAAATACAATGGAAGGCCTTCTCATTTTCCCTTCCGCCTTCAACAAGCATGACACTAGAGTTAGAAAAGTCAAAATAGTACTGTAACATTACTTCAAAAGGCAAAATCGGCTCGTCAATACTCAATTGCAAGAGTGTGATTTGGCAAATAACTACAGTGAAAATAATACTTTATAATTTTATTTAAGCAGATGTGATGAAGGAGGTAGAATATTAAAAATAGTACCATGCGTCCATACCATCTCTGGGATGTATGGGCTCAGCCTTACTTGAAGGGGAAAAAATATTATTAGACATTCTATGTCATATATTGTTTTACTGGTTGTACTGTCAATGGAAAATGACCACATGTTCCAGCAAATGTTGCCCAAGTGAATTGTCTGAGGAGCCAACTTTCCTTTTCAGAGTAAGTTGGTGAGGAATACAAGTGTGAGCAGGTAAAGAACTAAAAGTCATGATATAGGATAAGGAATAGAAACTGGCAATTTAATTTGTTAGTTCAGTAAAATATGTTAACTTAACATGTGAACTTCGGTTTATTTTGGTTTGAGTTCTGAAGTTACGTATGCCCTGACACTTTTAAGCTGCAAGATCAGCAGTAGAATGATGTCTCCGATGCACAGCAAGTAGAATTTGTGCAGTAGAGTTATGTATCCAAACCATTGTGAGATGCCCTTCGGAAGTGGCCAGTCATGAGCAATGATGATAGGATGTGTTTTATTTGTTTACAGTCGCTTAGGGGTTAAGCAACCAAACTGGAAATGCTCATCAATGAGTTTCTTTTCACATTTCTATTCCCTCTTTAGTCTCATATACTAACAACACCCTCCTTGGTGGCTTAAAGAGCAACCATTATCGAGATTATTCATAGGCTGCCAATTTTGCATAAGTTACTGCTGCTTGTACTTGTATTTCTGGAGAATGGAGGAATTGGTAGGAACCCTGGTGGCTGAGCAAACTTAGTCTAGCCACCTCCAGGAAAGCTGGAGATTATGACTGAATTCTGAATCCCCAAATGAACTGGAGCATTCAACATTCCAGCTTCATATATGTTGAATTGTTTGTGAGAAGCCAACTACTATGTCGCGAGGATATGAAGGCAATTGTAGAGGAGGGCAGGAGGTCGCAGATCGGGTACCTACCAGATAGCGCGGGTCGAAGTAGAGGACGCTCATCCGGAAGGCGAGGCTGCGCGTGGCGAGGCATCGCGCCGCAGCGGACCGCCCAACGATGCCGAGCACGAGGCCGCGGCATCGCCGCATGCCGCGGCAGAGCGGCTGGACGGAGCCGAGGCAGCCCGCGGCGAGGGCGGCGGGGGAGGAGGAGGAGGCGTGGCGCGAGAGCAGGTGGGTCCGGCGGAGCAGGCCGAGGAAGAGCGCCATGACGGTGTCGGCGACCTCGTCGGCGCGGCTGGCGTCGACGTGCACGAGGCGCAGGCCGAGCGCCGCGGCGGCGGCGGCGTCGGCGGCGCGGTCGGCGGAGCCGAGGCAGAGCAGCAGCTGCCAGGGCCGGAGCCGGCGCTGCGCGGCGCGCGGCAGGGAGGCGAGGGACGGGAGCAGGACGGCGGCCGCGGACTCGACGCGGCCGGAGGTGAGGGCGGAGAGGGGCACGTGCTCCACCCCCGCCACGCCGGATAGTAGCTCCTGCTCCAGCGAGGGGTCGTCGAGGCAGTTGAGGGAGACCACGAGGGGGTGCTGCGCCTGCCCGCCGCCGGGGGACGGGTGGGCCATGGCGGCGGTGGGGGTGGCGTGGGTTTTGGGTGAGGGCTCCCGCTCCGGCGCGCGGGGGGATTTTGCTTTGGGGAGAGATAACTGCGGCGCGGCCGCGCGAGCTGTCAGCGGCGGGCAGGGGTGGGCACACCGAACGGTTCACGAGGTGAGCGTCGCAACCGCCGGATTCAAATGCGGATCGCGGCCGTCTCCGTATGTAGCTTGGTGCTCCCGTGTCTGCAGATCTCACTCAGCCCCATCGTTGTCTCCACTCCTCGCTACAGTCGCGAGTGCCATATGGTACCAAATGCAGCACAGTATGGATCCTACTGTTCCCTCTCTTCTCGTATTTCCTCTCTTCCATATTATTTGTCCCTAAAATGTATTTACCATATTAGTAACAATTAATATGGATTGAAGCAAGTATATAATATTATGGATTGAAGCAAGTATATAATATTGTACAATTTGTCACTTTATCTAAGCATATTTAACGGCTCGGTCTTTATCCAAACAAAATCGAATGGAAGCTATACATTAATTTGTCAAACGGTTTTCATAGTGAAAAGTAACATAGACTAGTAATATGCGCATGCTATTGTCGTTTCAGTGGTGTGGGCAATCTGGTCAAGCAGAAATCAATATACACATGGAGAAGCTCACTATCAGCCTCTGAAGTCAATGGAGCTAGTTAGAGCATGTCTAACAGGCCCCGTATTTCGCTGCCCCGTATAAGTCTCTTATTTCGCCCCGTATCGAAAAACTGCTCCATTTCGAGCCATGCCGTCTAGCAGACCCCGTATTTCGCCCCGTATTTTCAAAAATTAAAACCCCGGGAAGTTCTTCTTCATTGATCATACTAGGGATCATACATACATTTTGATCATACTACGGATCATACTACATCTAAACCTACCTCTACTCGTCCGGGATGACGTAGGGGATGAAGGCGATCCTCGCCGCCTCCTCCCGCGCCTCCCGGGCCTCCCGCGCTCGCCGCGCCTCGAACTCCCGGACGGCGGCGATGGCCGCCGCCTCCTCCTCCGCCTCCGCCGCCGCTTTCTCGGCGGCATCCGCCCGGACAAGGCGGCCGCACGGCGGTAGGCCGCCTCCTCTTCCTCCTCTTCCGCCGCCGCCGCTTCCTCCTCGCCGCCTCCGCTTCCTCCGCCGCCGCTGCTGCTGCCGATGGTCGCCCTCCATTCCGCCAACGCCGCGCGGTCGCGCGGCCACGCGCGCGCCATTTCTCGAACGCCTCGCCGCTCACTCGGCTTGAGCGGCGGGTCCTCGCTTGTACCACCGCCCACCCGCGGCGAACTCGCGGAGCGGGTCCGGCACGCACGGCCGCGCCTGCGTACTTGCGAGCCGCGCGGCGGCTCCCGGCGGCGGAAAGTTTGCACTCGGCCGCCACGCTTCCTCTACGGTGTCCGGCGAGCGGGATCGCCTCGATCCGCTCGCCGGCGAGGCCCTGCTGCGGCGGCGGGAGTCCATCCTAGCTTTTGGGGTGGAATGCGTGGCGGGGAGCGGCTAATTGCTCGCCGGAGCAGGAGGAGGAGGCGGCGGCGCGCGGCGGAGCTAGGGTTGCGAGTGAGGGTTAACCCCTCACTCGCACCTGCGCCCACTATATGTACGGGGCGACGGGGCCGATTTCCTGGGCCCCGTATTCCGCCGAAACAGGGCGGCCCGAATACGGGGCCTGCTAGACGGCCCAAACCGCGCCTGCCCCGTATGTCGCCGGAATTTTACGGGGTGGGCGGGTTATACGGGGCCTGTTAGACATGCTCTTAGGGCACTAGAATTCCGACCGAAACATAACCAGGTTGTGCGTCCTAATCCGAAGTGGAAGCCACCAGAATCAGGGTGGGTTAAAATAAATACTGATGGTGCGATAGATCAAGCTAATGGATCAACGGGGGCAAGGATGATTGCTCGAGGAGAAGGAGGCAATTTTATCTTTGCTGAATGCAGGAAATACTTTGGTACAGATCCGTTCTTGGCTGAGCTGCTGGCCTGCCAAGATGCTATTCAGAGTATAAGTGTGAGAAACATTGACAAGGTCTGTGTGAAAACAGATTGTCAAGCTATAGTCACAGCGTGGCATTCAGGTTGTGAGCTGAGGTTGGCTGGTGTTCATATCCTCAATGGGATGAAGATGTTTAGTCTCAATTTCCAGGGTTTTAAACTAGTTTTTGTTCATAGAGAAGCCAATAAGGTAGAACATACTTGTGCACGTCAATCCTTTAGTCTGTGTGCTCATTCGAGCAGCTTCGATATGTGCCCTGGGTTCCTGAATCAGGTTGTTCAGAACTTTTTTTGTCTTTGGAATAAAATCGCCAAAGTCGAGTTTCAAAAAAAAAGTAACATGCGCATGTTACGACTCTATGTTACTACCTTTATAATGGTAAGTAACATCAAATTAATATCATAGATGGCTTAATTAATTAGCTAGCTTGTAAACTTATTGTACCTTGGGAAGTGTGATGTTACAGTAACTACTACTCACTCCGATCCGGCATTTTGAACTCCTTCTAAAAAAATATTTGTTCCAAAATACCAAAGAAAATAAGGCATGCTTTTATTTAGTTGCCTAATTAATTTCCTCCTAGATTTATGCGTAGCCACAACCCATGCTTCTCTTGCCTATTTCCTAGGTTGTGTGAAACGGGTTTTCTCCATAAGGTGGGTCAAAACAATGGTAATTTGCCCTCTTTAATAGCGATAGTTAATGGAAAAAAATCAAAATCGCCAGCTGATTGGCGGAAATGTACAGAAAAAGAGGATCCAACTTAGCCAGTAGTTTTGCACCTTGGTCATGTTGTTGTTTCTAATAAGCCCAAAATACCGGACCGGAGGGAGTAGCTATTTTACTCCATCCTCCTTTCTCCATTAACTCACTGCCACATAAGCACAGGCATTATCAATAGCATTTATAAAAAAGAAGGAAAATGAAAAGAAAAGGAAAGAAACAAGTTTTTAGTAGGAGTAGGAGAAAAGAAAAGAAAAGGTTTTTTTAGGGAGGATCCCCCTCCGTATGTTGTCTTGTCTTCCCGGTATATTTTGCCTATAAGTGAGATTTAAAAATCTCCTTGGGTCCTTTATAGAAGGGGCACAGAGGTGCCCCTTTGCTATACTCGGTTAAAACGATATGCTGAAAGGTCTGGGATAATCTGAAGTTGAGTAGCACGAGGCACTTACATGTAAGAGGTCAAACACATGAACCATGAGTATCTCTAAAACCAAAAAAACAGAGAGATACGTGGGTCCCCATTCTTGTGATTACTATTCACATGAGTTACATAGCTCAAAACTTTACTTTATGTTCTCGTTTATCTTTTTATTTTATTGGAGAACTAGCACATGTATTCTCTACTTATTTTCTGTTATTCAAGTGTCAAAAGAGTCAAAAGAATCAAAAGAGAAGAAAAATAGTCTTCCAAATAATTTATATAGGATCATCCAAGTATGCTTTATGGTTCATAATACTTCTCCTTTATTTGATTACAATGCCACTTATTATTATGCATTCTTTGTAGAATGTAAGAGATATCACTTTATAGTTCATTTGCCTATTGTTATTTCTTAATGACTGGACCTTATGAAACTTTGCATGATAACATAGGAGCAATGCAATAAACTCCAAAGTTCATGTTAGTTTTATCACATTTATGCTCGAGGATGAGCATATGTTAAGCTTGGGGATGTTGATGCATGTAAAATGCATACATGAATTTTGTACTTTATTGATACATATTTTCACATATTTGCAATATATATGATGTAATATTCATGTTTTATATTGAATTATCGGGATTTACCAATGATTTCCTTTATTTAGGTTATAACTCCGCAGAACAGGAAAATCATGTTTTGAATATTTTCCACTTTCAGAGATCTATATGGAGTTAAATTGAGCTAGGATTCTGGAGACGTCAATATTTCACCACGAGAATCATCTGGAACACTGCACTGCAGATCGGGTACCTACCAGATAGCGCGGGTCGAAGTAGAGGACGCTCATCCGGAAGGCGAGGCTGCGCGTGGCGAGGCATCGCGCCGCAGCGGACCGCCCAACGATGCCGAGCACGAGGCCACGGCAGCGCCGCATGCCGCGGCAGAGCGGCTGGACGGAGCCGAGGCAGCCCGCGGCGAAGGCGGCGGGGGAGGAGGAGGAGGAGGCGTGGCGCGAGAGCAGGTGCGTCCGGCGGAGCAGGCCGAGGAAGAGCGCCATGACGGTGTCGGCGACCTCGTCGGCGCGGCTGGCGTCGACGTGCACGAGGCGGAGGCCGAGCGCGCCGCGGCGGCGGCGCGTCGGCGGCGCGGTCCGGCGGAGCCGAGGCAGAGCAGCAGCTGCCAGGGCCGGAGCCGGCGCTGCGCGGCGCGCGGCAGGGCGGCGAGGGACGGGAGCAGCACGGCGGCCGCGGACTCGACGCGGCCGGCGGTGAGGGCGGAGAGCGGGACGTGCTCCACCCCCGCCACGCCGGATAGCAGGTCTTGCTCGAGCGTGGGGTCGTCGAGGCAGTTGAGGGAGACCACGAGGGGGTGATGCGCCTGCCCGCCGCCGGGGGACGAGTGGGCCATGGCGGCGGTGGCGGTGGTGGCGTGGGGTTTGGGTCAGGGCTCCCGCTCCGGCGGGGCGGGGGGCTTTTGCTTTGGGGGAGAGATTACTGCGCGAGCTGTCAGCGGCGGGCAGGGGTGGGCACACCGGTTCACGAGGTGAGCGTCGCAACCGCCGGATTCAAATGCGGATCGCGGCCGTACTGTATGTAGCTTCTTGCTCCCGTGTCTGCAGATCTCACTCACCCGCATCCATCGGCCATCGCTGTCCCCACTCCTCGCTACAGTCGCGAGTGCCAGATGGTACCAAATGCAGCACAGTAGAGACCATCCCACCGGAAATTCAATTCGGCTCCCGGATGCGTATGCTCCCTCTACCAACAAAACATATTTTGAAGTGTGGAAAAATTTTGATGAAAAATTCTACATGTACATCTCAATAATATATGTGTATGCGTCAAGTTTCACGAAAAAATAATATTTTTTGTGGCCTATGTAAAAAAGAGAAAACTTATCCTCAGCATTCAATTTTGTCTTTTTTACACACGTCACATGATAAGTTCATTTTTTATGAAACGACTTTGTGAGCGCGTAGCACGTGAAGATGTACGTGCGAATTTTTTGTTTCAATTTTTAAAAATTTAAAATATGTGTAAGATGCATTTCAAAATATAGGGAGCATATGCTCCCATGTTCCAAAACACCACTCCCCCATCCCACTGAAATAAATCTTGTTATTGTTATTATATATACTTGCTCTAATCTATATTAATTGTCACTAATACGGTAGACATAGTCTTCTCTCGCTAAAACCATATGCTAAAAGGTCTGTGGATAATCTGAACTTGAGTAGCAGGAGGCGTGGCTGATAATGGCTAAAGGGCAGGAGGCACTTACTTATAAGAGGTTAAACACATGAAGTAACGAATAGATACATGGAGCTCCATCCTTATGACTACTATTGACATGAGTTACATAGATAAGGCAAAACAATGTGACTCCTCCTGACCTAGCCGCCGCCCTCCTCCTCTCCCGCCCCCCTCCTGGGCGGCGGCGGAGGATCCGCCCACCCCGCCCCGAGCAGACGCCCCCGGACCGCCGATGCTGCCGACCTCGGCCCCGGCCCCGGTCACAGCCCCAGCCTCGGCGGCGGTGGCGGCGCCACTTCCGTCGAACGATGAGGGGGAGGAGAGGGTTTCCGCGGCGGCGTTCCATGGGAGGTGATGAAGCGCTGGTGGAGGAAGCCGGGCAGCATGGCTACTTGGCCGAGGCCTGATGCTCTCCATCGGTAGCCATGGAGGATTCGGTAGAGCGGTGGTGGCCTCCCCTCGGTGACGGTTCGTCGGTGGTACGCATGATCTGTGTCGCCGTCCTCTTCCCTGGTGATCCGGCAGGAGGAACTAGCGGCGTGGGGGCTGCTGGTGTTGCTTTGTTTTTGGTGGCGGTCATCTGGTTTCTCGCAAGCGAAGATGTAGATCTACCGGAGGTTAGTTTGCCTTGATCTGGCTGGAGAGATGAGTTCCGGAAAGCTCCACCGGCGAATGGAACAATGCATCTTTTGCCTGGAGTTTGCTGGATCGGGTGGTATTCGGTCGCGTGCACCCATGTTTTTATTCCGATCGGTTGGTTCGGAGGGAGCGGCGCAAAAATCTATTCTGTGTTGACATCAGCTGACTTTTTGGTCCATGGTGAAGTCAGAGGAAGGAATATCATGAAGGCCGGATTGGTGGACTGGCTAAAGGAGGTTCAAGTCTCCGTGATGCTGAGGGATTTGTTTGGCGTTCCGAGCTCCGCAGCAGTGGTATGCATGTGGGGGCGGCAGCACAGGTGAAGTTCAGAGTCTTACATCTCAGGGTGAAAACCCAAGGTCTGCCCTTAACTGGTTGTGTCTGGCAATGACTTTGTTGGAGACATTTTTTTTGAGAGTGGGGACTATCTTTAGGGTGAAAACCTAAGACCTTTGGCCGAGCTACGACGGTCCTGGTGCACTGTTCCCTTCTTGGAGACGTCTCTTTTGGAGAGTCTGCATTTCAGGTGTTGTCACTATGGTGGTTGTATTGTTGTTGCTAGGTATGGAATGTTGTAGCGGGACTTTTATTTCTTAGTTTTCTTTACTCTTTTTTGGCTGTGTGCATCCGTACCGTCACTAGGGTGGGGTGTTGTTGCAGAGGCTGGGTGTAATTGGTATCTTTTGATATCAATATATTCCCTTTATCTAAAAAAATGATTTACATAGATCAAAACTTACTTTATGTTCTCTTTTATGTTTTTATTTTGTTGGGAGACTAGCACATGTATTTCTTACTTACTTTCTATTATTCAAGAGTCAAAAGAATTGAAAGAGAAGAAAAAGAGTCTTCCAAAATAATTTTTATATGATCATCCAAGCAAGTTTTATGGTTCATAATACTTCTCATTTATTTGCTTACATTGCCACTTATCATTATGCATGCTTTGTAGAATATAAGAGATATCACTTTATAGTTTATTTACCTATTGTTATTCTTTAATAACTGAACCTTGTAAAACTTTGCATGATAACATAGAAGTAATGCAATAAACTCCAAAGTTCATGTTACCTTTATGCTCGAGGACGAGCATAGGTTAAGCTTGGAGATGTTGATGCATGAAAATGCATACATGAACTTTATACTTTATTGAAACATGTTCCCACATATTTGCAACATATATGATGTTATATTCATGTTTTATATATTGATTTATGGGGATTCACCAATAATCCCATTTATTTGTGTTATAACTCCACAGAACAGGAAACCCTGCTTTTTTGTATTTTTCACTTTCAGGGACCTATACGGAGTCAAATTAAGCTAGGATTTCGTGGACGTTACATTTCCCAAACGAGAGGTGGTGGCACGCCTAGTAAGGGTGGGCGCGCCACCCACTTTCGTTTCGCCATCGACCGTCCGTTTTGCCTGATTCTTCCGTCCATGGACTTCGTTTGATCTAAACCCCCTATATATATGACCCCTGGGGTTTCCTTGGGAAGAGCGATGCAGAAAAACCGAAACACCAAAACATAGGCTGCAACAACGAATATTGGAGGAGGAAACCTCGCCGGAGCTATCGCCAGAGGGATCTCCACCTTCTCCAACATCTTCCACATCAACACCATGATGAAGGGGAATTAGTCCATCTATGGACTATGGGTTTGTGGCAATAGTTTGATCTATTTTTCTCTTGTTCTTCATAGATCTTAGTACCATATGAGCTGTCAAATATGATTATGGACATATATGTAATTCATATGTGGTGGATCTTTATTCTATAATATTGTGATATGAGATCGGAATCTATTATGTGTAAAATGTATTGATAGATGCATATTATGTACACCGTTTTTAAGTGCTTGATCTGAGCCAACTTGTATGCAAGAACATGTGTGTGGAGATATGTGTATTATATGGAGTAGCATGGTTTGAATGATTGAATAGTGACAACAAATTCATGATCTATTATGATTTTACATACATTTTCCTTTGTTACCTCACTAGGGATAACGTGAATGCATGTGCTATGTTTATCATGTGATAAAAGTGATAATGTTGTTTTCTCAAGGTAGCATATTATCCTATATAACTAAGAAGATCATCCCCACTAACTATTTCTCTCAACATGCAGCCTATCCACCTCAGCAAACTGCCACCTCAGCATTTTTTACCGATTTTTATTCTTTATTTTCCTTTCTTTTCTGAAAAAATCACCCTTCACTTCCAGCGTTCATTCTTTTTTCCTGTAGTCCACGAACCAGCCCAGACAGTTTTCTATCCTATTCTTTGGCCCATCTGCGGTAGAACAATAGGCCCAGTTCTGTTTATCTTCTCAGGAGAATCTAGATCAACCGACCAACACTTCTAGCATCTCCTCCTGTCAATTAATGTCCACGGCGGTGCTATCTCTTCCTCTCCCCGCGATTCCGGCGAAAAATTGATGCAGGCATACGAGAGGTTCATGCCAAATTTCCCCTTATATATTCCCTCATGCGCCTTAGTCGTTCGTACCGAGCCACCGAGGCATCGTCCTCCAGTACGGCTGGGCGTCTGCCTCAAACTCGCGCCGCTGGTGAGCCATTCCATCCGGTTTTCACCATTGTCCCTGACATATGATGCCATTTAGGTAAGCAGTTGCCGTTGCTGGCGTTTCTCGATACTTCTGCCGAAGCAGTGTCGTTCATGATCTTTCCTAGCTGGTCGCTGCTTATCCAAAGGCGTAAGGCTAATTTCACCGCTCATATTGGTACTTACACCTCCCATCTGGTCGCTGCTTATCCTTGCAATTTGTTTTTTTTTTGCTTGCTTGAACATTCCCAATAATATGCTGACGTTCGTAATTTTTAATTTTAGTTTGTTTCATCTATATCTGTATTTAGTTTTGTTAGCATGGTCAAAAGCCTTGCGTTTAATTTTTTTTTTTTTGTGACTGAACACAGCCTGGGACATATTCAAACATATTGGTGCGTACAAAATAAAGGTAATTCAGCATCTAATTCTTCCCACCAACAGTGGAGAAATATATGCAAATAAATGATTACTAAGAAGAACTACTCACTGTTAATCCATTTGACAATTGACATCATATAGAGATTGCCATGTTAAATAACCTGATTAATGTGCTTACTGGAACAGAACAGGAACACAAATGGAAACCAGCGTACTGATAATTGGTAGCGTTCTTGCTTACCATATCAGATGCACGCTGCATCTGCAAAATTGAACAGGCAAGCTGCTGTACCTTTTGCTACATGAACAACTTGAAATTTTTAGCCTGTAGGAATGGAAATATACACTAACTTTTTCAGAATCCCGAATCTATGTGTGTTGCATATATAGACACCTAAAAAACTGTTCGGAAATAAAGTGTATTTTATATAATTAAAGATACTATGATTCCATATTACTCCTACTGCAGGGTTCTACTATTTCACAGACAAGTCTTAAATTTAAAGGGATATTCCAGTTCAATTTCAGGTACGGTCATTCCCTAGGCTGTAGTATTTGACTCGGAATACCATGGGGTAGTGCCTGAGTTACACAACTCCATGATTGTCACTGTTGGTCTTCTCCTACTGCAGGTTCTACCATATCACACGCAAGTATCTGCTTAATTATTTTTTCGAGATTGTACTTAATTATGAAGTGACTCTTCTGAACATGCTCGCTTTGTATCTACAATTCAAGTTGACCATGGAGCGATTACACTACAGTGCAGGCTTGCTAAAATTATTGAATTGCAATAGAGTGCCTGCAGAATGTTGGGTAAACATATAGCCACAAATAGAACATCCATAATACCTTCAGGTCTCATAATATATGAAAGCGCTTCCTGAACTTTAAAAGTCTACTTTTGTTTCCTTAATTTGCTAGAACATTACATATTACAGGTGCTTCACGGTGATACTGTATGTTCAGTTGAACGGTTGCGCTAATAACTACAACTTGATTTTTAATCTGTGTCCTATTGCAAGGCAGAATGCAGTTATCCGGGGTGTTCCCGGTTTGAAGATAGTTCTCTTGCATACTCACCCCTGCGATGCTCAAGTATGAAGACAAATAAGGGCACCGGGGTGTTTCCGGTTTGAAGATAGTTCTCTTGCATACTCACCCCTGCGATGTTCAAGTGTGAAGACAAATAACGGCACCGTAGTGTTTCCGGTTTGAAGACAGATGTTATCATGTCATCGTACATATATGCTGGAAAAAAACGATGTTCAGTTTGCAAGCTTCCATGTATAAACGATCTTCTCTAGGTTAAGCACTTGAATGTTACCTCTTAGATTTGCATCTTCAATTGACAAATGGAAGCTTCTAATTTAAATACTGCCACCATATGTTTTATCAGAGAACTGAATTAAGGTATTTGTAATAATTGAATACTAAACTTCTGTAGTTAAAATCCTATTTCTTGATTATTCTGGTGAAAATAGCAATCCTTCCCTGGCTGAGAGTATCAAATATGGCATGTTCTGATTGTTTGTCTCTTCAATATTTTTCGTTTTCCTACTCACCAACCATCCCATTTTGTACTTTCCATCATTCTAAAGCTCAAAATGGATCAAGATGACAAGGTGGACGATGCAGGCTAGCATGCATCTCTTTGCTCTTTTACTCAAATGTATCTAAAAACAGAGAAATAATATTATCTTGAATAATTATGAAGTAATTTTTCCAAATTTTTCATATTGAGTCTGCATAAACTACACAAATATGGAGATAGTGTGACTATTTATACACACCAATGCTGAAATTTTTGTCCCGCTGCAACGTGCGGGGTATCATCTAGTATATTGAAATATCATGTCAAAGTACTTAATGCTATGCTCTGTTAATTCTTATACAAGAATTATTGGAGTTTTATTTTCTTGTGGAGTGTAAGAGAGATGTGTTGCATCATCTCTATGTTAGGACATGATGCACATATGAATGTTTATCAAACACACATTGAAGTTCCACCAATATTATCTCATTGATAAATTGCGAGTACCCATTTCAACTTAAAAAGAGAGTAAACAAGTGAACCTATGAACCCCACTCCAATTTTAATCATAAGAAACACCTTTCCATTGATTTTATATTACTTTCTACTTGCAGCACTATTTTAATCCGAAAATACAAAAAAATATTTTGTTTACTTAATCATACACAAAAACCAAAAAAAACTATCTTCTTATTGGTTTTACTTATTTAACATTGTTTATTTACTTTAATTTTATTACTTATTTTATCTACAATCACAAATACAAAATCGTGTGCTTGACAACCGCACGGTAGAGTTAGGAACACAAGCCAATACTTCACTTTGCAGGATTAGTAGAAGAAAAGGAAAAGAGACACCTCTGAGTCAATTCCCCGAGAGTTCGATATAAACCCTCGAGTCACCATTGTGGGGAAAAAAGCTTCGCTGACTGATACGTCTCCGACGTATCGATAATTTCTTATGTTCCATGCCACATTATTGATGATATCTACATGTTTTATACATACTTTATGTCATATTTATGCGTTTTCCGGAACTAACCTATTGACGAGATGCCGAAGAGCCAGTTGCTGTTTTCTGCTGTTTTTGGTTTCAGAAATCCTAGTAAGGAAATATTCTCGGAATCGGACGAAATCAACGTCCAGCATCTTAGGATTGCACGAAGCTTCCAGAACACCCCGAGAGTCGCCAGAGAGGGGCCACAGGGCCACCAGATGACACCCTGGCGCGGCCAAGGGGGGCCCGCGCCCCCCTGTTGTGTCGTCGCCTCGTTGACCTTCCGACTCCGCCTCTTCGCCTATATAAAGGTCCCTGACCTAAAACCTCGAGACGAAAAAGCCACGGTACGAGAAACCTTCCAGAGCCGCCGCCATCGCGAAGCCAAGATCTGGGGGACAGGAGTCTCTGTTCCGGCACACCGCCGGGACGGGGAAGTGCCCCCGGGAGGCTCCTCCATCGACACTACCGCCATCTTCATCAACGCTGCTGTCTCCCATGAGGAGGGAGTAGTTCTCCATCGAGGCTAAGGGCTGTACCGGTAGCTATGTGGTTAATCTCTCTCCTATGTACTTCAATACAATAATCTCATGAGCTGCCTTACATGATTGAGATTCATATGATGATGCTTGTAATCTAGATGTCATTATGCTAGTCAAGTGGATTTTACTTATGTGATCTCCGGAGACTCCTTGTCCCACGTGTGTAAAGGTGATAGTGTGTGCACCGTGTGGGTCTCTTAGGCTATATTTCACAGAATACTTATTCACTGTTATGAATGACATAGTGAAGTGCTTATTTATATCCCTTTATGATTGCAATGTGTTTTGTATCACAATTTATCTCATGTGCTACTCTAGTGATGTTATTAAAGTAGTTTATTCCTCCCGCACGGTGTAATGGTGACAGTGTGTGCATCGTGTAGTACTTGGCGTAGGCTATGATTGTGATCTCTTGTAGATTATGAAGTTAACTATTGCTATGATGGTATTGATGTGATCTATGCCTCCTTTCGTAGTGTGAAGGTGACAGTGTGCATGCTATATTAGTACTTGGTTTGGTTATGTTGATCTGTCATGCACTCTAAGGTTATTTAAACATGAACATCGAATATTGTGGAGCTTGTTAACTCCGGCATTGAGGGTTCGTGTAATCCTACACAGTTAGTGGTGTCATCCAACAAGAGAGTGTAGAGTCTAGCATCTATTTATTTATTCTGTTATGTGATCAAAGTTGAGAGTGTCCACTAGTGAAAGTATGATCCCTAGGCCTTGTTCCTAAATATCGCTATCGCTGCTTGTTTCTTGTTTTACTGCATCTGTATTGTCCACAATATTACCACCATCAACTACACGCCAGCAAGCACTTTTCTGGTGCCGTTACTACTGCTCATACTTATTCATACCACATGTATTTCACTATCTCTTCGCCGAACTAGTGCACCTATTAGGTGTGTTGGGGACACAAGAGACTTCTTGCTTTGTGGTTGCAGGGTTGCATGAGAGGGATATCTTTGACCTCTTCCTCCCTGAGTTCGATAAACCTTGGGTGATCCACTTAAGAGAAACTTGCTGCTGTTCTACAAACCTCTGCTCTTGGAGGCCCAACACTGTCTACAAGAATAGAAGCACCCGTAGACATTACTGACTATGAAACTTTGCTCTTGGAGTCCCAAAATCATCAATGTGTGGTATTGTAAACAAACCAAGGGTCCCTAGTGAGCATTCGCAAACTAGTTCATTGAGGTCAATCGATGATCAAGGTTTCCCGGTCATGGACACACACATCATTGAATAAATAATATGATGGGAATTTCCAAATATAAGTATTGTAACGCCGATAAAATCACTAATTTCACATTGCGATATTTATGAAAGCGTAGTAACCTAATCCTTAGACCGTGAGACCATATCTATTCACTATCACCGTCGGCTGCTTAGACATCGTCAAACGCCACACTGTAAGAGGGTGGTCATAAATGTGTTGCTCGGGTATTCCAATGGGATGGGTTCAGGCATATGTGTCAATAGCGGGATTTGTTCATCCGCATGACATAAGAGACTAAGGGCCCACTCGATGAGATCACATCCTAGTTGCAACACAAGACTAGGTCATGAGGATGAAATCACACATGAACGAGTTGAATAGCCTTGTCGGTAATGAGATCGAACTAGGTATGATGATACCGATGATAAAATCTCGGACGAGTGCTAGTATCAAAGTAACAAAAGGAATGGGATTCTACGTAATAGTTCAAACGATGATCACTTCTTCGTAGAATACACATGGGTCATTATTGTTCTCCAGAACACCCTGACGATCATTGATCATAGATTGTCTCGATCGTGTTTGTGTCATTCTCGAACCGTAGGGAAACACACTTAAGGGTTCAACGAAATTTAAGATTGTTGTGCATTCATCGAAAACACTGGAGAATAGAGCAGATAGAAACCAGAAAGGGTTCTGGGAGAATCCGAAGGATGTTCGGAGTGGTGCGAGAGGTGTCTCAGATCATCGGGAATTAAATAATATTTATTATGTATTAATTAAGTGAATTAATATTAAATATATATTTATTTAATTAAAAATGTGCAACCCACCTTAAATAGGCCCATCCCGGAGGTGAGCACATTAAGGGGCCGGTCGACTTCCCCACATGGGCTTTGTGGGTGGGGCGGCTAGGGTTTTGGGTGGGGGAGGGAGGGGCGCATGGGCCCTTAGCGGCCCAACCGACCACCTCCATATGGCCCAGCCGACCAAAACCTAGGGTTTGGGGGCGCACCAACCCCCTCCCACCCCTATATAAGGTGGAGGCATTGGGAGGAGGAGAGCACACAATTTCTCTTGAGAAAAAGAGAGCCCCTCCTTTGGGAGCTGCTTTTCCCTCTCACTCTAGTTCTCTCTCCACACGTGGTTTCTCAAAGAGCTGCGTAAGGAGGGAGTACTCCACTTGGTATGCGGGAGAGCTGGCGGGATTCAGATCCAGAAGATCTTCTTCCACTACGAGATGCTGCACTTGCGACACTGGATGTCGTACGAGAAGACTTCATCACAACCTCGAGGTCGGCGACGAGTACGACTATATCAACCATGTTCTAGCGGAACGTTATCCGCATTCGATCTACAAGGGTACGTCACCAAAGTTTTCTCTGTTACTGCACTATTCCTAGATAGATCTGGACAATTAGGCTGCATTAGTTATATTTTTTTTTGTTTTCTGCTATGAATCCCCAACACCACTTGTTGGTGCAAATTAGCACATTTTTGTGTATCAAATGGGTCGCCCTTGGAATTGTCCTGAACAAATCGAAGTTGGAGTTGTAAAATATGACAATTTGCGAGGGCAAACTGGTCTTTTCCCGAAGTACCATCTCAGAGCAACTCCAATAGTATAGCCGGTTGTTGGCTATAAACAAGATACCATGTCATACATTGTGCTCTACGATTCCACTTCGACAAAAGGAAAGAGCATACCTAAGTTCAATAGCTTTACATCCGCTATTCCGATCATGATTTCCTCAGGGGAAAGTAAAGGCCCTTCCCCCTTTGGAAGGCTGTGGGCGAGGAGGGATTCGAACCCCCGACACCGTGGTTCGTAGCCACGTGCTCTAATCCTCTGAGCTACAGGCCCACCCGTCTTCACTGGATCTCTTCCCGGAGGTACCCCTTCATTTCGGGTTAAGAAGATGGAAAAGCGTATTTCTCTCTATAAAAACAGCGCGTTCCAAGGCGTGAAGTGGGAGAGAGGGGATGAGATGGTAGCGTCCGACAGCCGGTTGTTCACATCTTTGTGGGCCAAATCTGGGTGAGCGGGCCGGCAGTGTACCACCGAACTCTGTCCCTATAGCTGCCGCCGTGCCGTGCCGTAGCGGCGTCACCTCCGACGCATCATCTCCCTCACTACCAAGGTCTCCCACGCGCGTCGCCGCCGTGCCATACCTTAGCGTCGTCACAGCCGAGGCCTAGACTCTGGACCACCACGGCCGCTCACGCGCGTCGCCGCCCGTATCCCCTTCTTCCTCCCCGTCCGCGGTGTTTCACCATCTCATCCCCTTTGAGGTATGAGATTGCTTTCGTCCAGTGATTCTCTTACTCCTAGTTAAATCCCACTAGGGCCGCCCCTGAGGTGTGCAGGTGCACATCCAGCACGCCATCTAGGGCCGCCCCTGTCACCGGTTGGGTATTAGGCAGTGCTTGAGTTTTGTGTTGTTATAATTCAAGTCGGCCACCCGGATGGCTTAATTATACCAAAGTTCCGTATAATAATCAATCTGATCCCAGATGGCTTAATTGGAGTACCAAAATTCTGTATAATAATCAATTTGACCATTTGCATTTCTGCAAGTCGTTCATGACTCTAGCAAGGTAGGGCAATGTTTCAGTTCAGTGTAGTTATAAATCCACTCAAGCTGGAGAGGGCTGTATCTGTAAAAAAAATCTTTTGTCTGCAGTTACTTGAATATGATTTTTCGGTTCCATTTTATGCAGGGCTTGGAAGGTTGTCGTTTCGTGAAACGCTCGGTGCTGATTGGCGGAAGATGTCCCGGGGCTCTGAGATCTGATATTTGTCGGAATCCAGACTGCTGTTTGTACTTTTTCGAGCTGCGGCGGAATGGAGTGCAATAAGGATGAGGCCCTTAGGGCGAAGGAAATTGCAGAGAGGAAGTTTGAGTCCAGGGACCTGCAGGGGGCGAAGAAATTCGCCCTCAAGGCCAAGACGCTCTTTCCCGATCTCAAAGGCATTGAGCAGCTGAACACCAGCTTGGATGTTTACCTTACTTCGGAGGTGAAGATTGCTGGCGAGAAGGACTGGTACTCTATCCTTTCCGTGGACACGTTTGCAGATGATGAAACTGTGAAGAAGAAGTACAGGGATTTAATGCTTAAGCTCCATCCCGACAAGAACAAATATGTGGGTGCTGAGGGTGCTTTCCAGATTATTAAAGAGGCGTGGAATGTGTTGTCCGATAAAACCAAGAGAGCGTTGTACGACCAAAAAAGGAAATTAATTGTGCTACAGCAGAGGACATGTCAACCAAATAAGACAAGTGTAACTCCGGGTGCAGCCAATGGCTTCGATAATTTCGCAGCCAAAGCACCCGCTTCCAAGGCAAGGGCAAACAACCAAAAGACAGGATCGGCAACATCCGGAGTGCGCCGGCGCCCGCCCCCACCCCCACGAGCGCCCACCTCCTCACCATCAGGCTCCTGATCCACCTCCAGCAACACATCCTACATTTTGGACCTCATGCAACAAATGCAAGATGAATCTTGAATATCTCAAAATGTATTTAAATCACAATCTTCGCTGCCTGATACGTCTCCGACGTATCGATAATTTCTTATGTTCTATGCCATATTATTGATGATACCTACATGTTTTATGCACACTTTATGTCATATTCGTGCATTTTCTGGAACTAACCTATTAACAAGATGCCGAAGTGCCAGCTTCCTGTTTTCTGCTGTTTTTGGTTTCAGAAATCCTAGTAACGAAATATTCTCGGAATTGGACGAAACAAAGACCCGGGGGCCTATTTTTCCACGGAGCTTCCGGAAGACCGAAGAACACACGAAGTGGGGCCACGAGGTGGCGACATCACAAGGCGGCGCGGCCCGGGGGGCCCGCGCCGCCCTATGGTGTGGCCCCCTCGTCCGGCCCCCGACTCCGCCCTTCCGCCTACTTAAAGCCTCCGTCGCGAAACCCCCGATGCGAAAAACCACGATACGGAAAACCCTACCGAGACGCCGCCGCCGCCGATCCCATCTCGGGGGATTCGGAGATCTCCTCCGGCACCCTCGCCGGAGAGGGGATTCATCTCCCGGAGGACTCTACATCGCCATGGTCGCCTCCGGAGTGATGAGTGAGTAGTTCACCCCTGGACTATGGGTCCATAGCGGTAGCTAGATGGTTGTCTTCTCCTCATTGTGCTTCATTGTTGGATCTTGTGAGCTGCCTAACATGATCAAGATCATCTATCCGTAATTCTATATGTTGTGTTTGTCGGGATCCGATGGATAGAGAATACCATGTCATGTTAATTATCAAGTTATTACACATGTGTTGTTTATGATCTTGCATGCTCTCCGTTTCTAGTAGAGGCTCGGCCAAGTTTTTACTTTTAACTCCAAGAGGGAGTATTTATGCTCGATAGTGGGTTCATGCCCGCATTGACACCTGGGACAGGTGACGGAAAGTTCTAAGGTTGTGTTGTGCTCGTTGCCACTAGGGATAAAACATTGGCGCTATGTCCGAGGATGTAGTTGTTGATTACATTACGCACCATACTTAATGCAATTGTCCGTTGCTTTGCAACTTAATGCCGGAGGGGTTCGGACGATAACTCTGAAGGTGGACTTTTTAGGCATAGATGCAGTTGGATGGCGGTCTATGTACTTTGTCGTAATGCCCAATTAAATCTCACTATACTTATCATGTCATGTATGTGCATTGTTATGCCCTCTCTATTTGTCAATTGACCGACTGTAATTTGTTCACCCAACATGCTTTTATCTTATGGGAGAGACACCTCTAGTGAACTGTGGACCCCGGTCCATTCTTTTAATACTGAAATACAAATCTGCTGCAATACTTGTTTTTACTGTTTTCTCTGCAAACAATCATCTTCCACACAATACGGTTAATCCTTTGTTACAGCAAGCCGGTGAGATTGACAACCTCATCTGTTTCGTTGGGGCAAAGTACTTTGGTTGTGTTGTGCAGGTTCCACGTTGGCGCCGGAATCTCCGGTGTTGCGCCGCACTACATCCCGCCGCCATCAACCTTCAACGTGCTTCTTGACTCCTACTCGGTTCGATTAAACCTTGGTTTCTAACCGAGGAAACTTGCCGCTGTGCGCATCACACCTTCCTCTTGGGGTTCCCAACGGACGTGTCAACTACACGCATCAAGCAAATTTACGGCGCCGTTGCCGGGAGATCAAGACACGCTGCAAGGGGAGTCTCCACTTCTCAATCTCTTTACTTTGTTTTTGTCTTGCTTCATTTTATTTACTACTTTGTTTGCTGCACTTATATCAAAACACAAAAAAATTAGTTGCTAGCTTTACTTTATTTACTGTCTTGTTTGCTATATCAAAAACACAAAAAAATTAGTTTACTTGCATTTACTTTACTTTACTCATCATGTTTCCTTTTAATTTTACCACAAAGAACATACCGGTAGGACAAGGGTCTGTAATTGGGAGGAACAATATAGAAGAATTTTTCACCCATGTTAGTACCGTTGAAGATTTTGAAGATAGACACTTGGTAGAACTTGCTCCTACTTATGAAATTGCTGCTGCTTTAGTCCGCTTGTTGGAAACTAAATTTGTTAATCTCAATCCTATAATCCAACACATGTTTCTTACACTTGGTGATTTGGAAGAGGGGGAAAAGAAAGATTTTGTTTTAGAAACCCTTCTTAGAGAATTTGGTGGTCTAGCAGGAGAGGCTAGAAAGGTCTTTGCTAAATTTAATATGCTTGGTTCTCATACTAATTTTGTTAGCCTCCTTGAAAAAATGGATATGGATAGGATAAGGTACACTAATAATGCTAATGATGGTGGGGAGATCAAAGCACCAATACCATGTAAACTCCTAGCTATGAATGATGCACTAGAACATAACTATGCTTGGCTTGTTCCCTGAAAATTTGTTCGATGAGAGTAGCAAGCCCAAGACTAATGAAAAGGGAGACGCTGAAACTTATGTATCCAATATACTATGCATGGTTGAGAAAACTCCAAACCCCGCTGTAGGTGCACCACCCTTCGATAATACTTGAGTTACACTTTCTGCGCCTAGCTGAAAGGCGTTAAAGAAAAGCGCTTATGGGAGACAACCCATGTTTTTACTACAGTATTTTTATTTTATATTTGTGTCTTGGAAGTTGTTTACTACTGTAGCAACCTCTCCTTATCTTAGTTTTATGTTTTTTTGTGCCAAGTAAAGTCTTTGATAGAAAAGTAAGTACTAGATTTGGATTACTTGCGCAGTTCCAGATTTCTTTGCTTGTCACGAATCTGGGTCTATCTCCCTGTAGGTAGCTCAGAAAATTACGCCAATTTACGAGCATGATCCTCAGATATGTACGCAACTTTCATTCAATTTGAGCATTTTCGTTTGAGCAAGTCTGGTGGCCTAATAAAATCCATCTTTACGGACTGTTCTGTTTTGACAGATTCTGTCTTTTATTTCGCATTGCCTCTTTTGCTATGTTGGATGAATTTCTTTGATCCACTAATATCCAGTAGCTTTATGCAATGTCCAGAAGTGTTAAGAATGATTGTGTCACCTCTGAACATGTGAATTTTTATTATGCACTAACCCTCTAATGAGTTGTTTCGAGTTTGGTGTGGAGGAAGTTTTCAAGGATCAAGAGAGGAGTATGATGCAATATGATCAAGGAGAGTGAAAGCTCTAAGCTTGGGGATGCCCCGGTGGTTCACCCCTGCATATATTAAGAAGACTCAAGCGTCTAAGCTTGGGGATGCCCAAGGCATCCCCTTCTTCATCGACAACATTATCGGGTTCCTCCCACGAAACTATATTTTTATTCCATCACATCTTATGTACTTTGCTTGGAGCGTCGGTTTGTTTTTGTTTTTTGTTTTGTTTGAATAAAATGGATCCTAGCATTCAATTTATGGGAGAGAGACACGCTCCGCTGTTGCATATGGACAAATATGTCCTTAGGCTCTACTCATAGTATTCAAGGCGAAGTTTCATCTTCGTTAAATTGTTATATGGTTGGAATTGGAAAATGATACATGTAGTAACTCTAAAATGTCTTGGATAATTTGATACTTGGCAATTGTTGTGCTCATGTTTAAGCTCTTGCATCATATACTTTGCACCCATTAATGAAGAAATACTTAGAGCTTGCTAATTTGGTTTGCATATTTGGTTTCTCTAGAGTCTAGATAACATCTAGTATTGAGTTTTGAACAACAAGGAAGACGGTATGGAGTCTTATAATGTTTACCATATGACTTTTATGTGAGTTTTGCTGTACCGTTCATCCTTGTGTTTGTTTCAAATAGCCTTGCTAGCCTAAACCTTGTATCGAGAGGGAATACTTCTCATGCATCCCAAATACTTGAGCCAACCACTATGCCATTTGTGTCCACCATACCTACCTACTACATGGTATTTATCCGCCATTCCAAAGTAAATTGCTTGAGTGCTACCTTTAAAATTCCATCATTCACCTTTGCAATATATAGCTCATGGGACAAATAGCTTAAAAACTATTGTGGTATTGAATATGTACTTATGCACTTTATCTCTTATTAAGTTGCTTGTTGTGCGATAACCATGCTTCGGGGACGCCATCAACTATTCTTTGTTGAATATCATGTGAGTTGCTATGCATGTCCGTCTTGTCTGAAGCAAGAGAGATCTACCACCTTCATGGTTGGAGCATGCATATTGTTATAGAAGAACTTTGGGCCGCTAACTAAAGCCATGATTCATGGTGGAAGTTTCAGTTTGGACATATATCCTCAATCTCATATGAGAATAATAATTGTTGCCACATGCTTATGCATTAAAGAGGAGTCCATTATCCGTTGTCCATGTTGTCCCGGTATGGATGTCTAAGTTGAGAATAATCAAAAGCGAGAAATCCAAAATGCGAGCTTTCTCCTTAGACCTTTGTACAGGCGGCATGGAGGTACCCCATTGTGACACTTGGTTAAAACATGTGCATTGCAAAGATCCGGTAGTCCAAGTTAATTAGGACAAGGTGCGGGCACTATTAGTATACTATGCATGAGACTTGCAACTTGTAAGATATAATGTACATAACTCATATGCTTTATTACTACCGTTGACAAAATTGTTTCATGTTTTCAAAATAAAAGCTCTAGCACAAATATAGCAATCGATGCTTTCCTCTTTGAAGGACCATTCTTTTTACTCTTATGTTGAGTCAGTTCACCTATTTCTCTCCACCTCAAGAAGCAAACACTTGTGTGAACTGTGCATTGATTCCTACATACTTGCATATTATACTTGTTATATTACTCAATGTTGACAATTATCCATGAGATATACATGTTACAAGTTGAAAGCAACCGCTGAAACTTAATCTTCCTTTGTGTTGCTTCAATACCTTTACTTTGATTTATTGCTTTATGAGTTAACTCTTATGCAAGACTTATTAATACTTGTCTTGAAGTACTATTCATGAAAAGTCTTTGCTATATGATTCACTTGTTTACTCATGTCATTACCATTGTTTTGATCGCTGCATCCACTACATATGTTTACAAATAGTATGATCAAGGTTATGATGGCATATCACTTCAGAAATTATCTTTGTTATCGTTTTACTCGCTCGGGACGAAGCAGAACTAAGCTTGGGGATGCTTGACACGTCTCCGACGTATCGATAATTTCTTATGTTCTATGCCATATTATTGATGATACCTACATGTTTTATGCACACTTTATGTCATATTCGTGCATTTTCCGGAACTAACCTATTAACAAGATGCCGAAGTGCCAGTTCCTCGTTTTCTGCTGTTTTTGGTTTCGAAATCCTAGTAACGAAATATTCTCGGAATTGGACGAAACAAAGACCCGGGGCCTATTTTTCCACGGAGCTTCCAGAAGACCGAAGAACACACGAAGTGGGGCCACGAGGTGGCGACACCACAAGGCGGCGCGGCCCGGGGGGCCCGCGCCGCCCTATGGTGTGGCCCCCTCGTCCGGCCCCCGACTCGCCCTTCCGCCTACTTAAAGCCTCCTTCGCGAAACCCCCGATGCGAAAAACCACGATACGGAAAACCTTACAGAGACGCCGCCGCCGCCGATCCCATCTCGGGGGATTCTGGAGATCTCCTCCGGCACCCTGCCGGAGAGGGGATTCATCTCCCGGAGGACTCTACATCGCCATGGTCGCCTCCGGAGTGATGAGTGAGTAGTTCACCCCTGGACTATGGGTCCATAGCAGTAGCTAGATGGTTGTCTTCTCCTCATTGTGCTTCATTGTTGGATCTTGTGAGCTGCCTAACATGATCAAGATCATCTATCCGTAATTCTATATGTTGTGTTTGTCGGGATCCGATGGATAGAGAATACCATGTCATGTTAATTATCAAGTTATTACACATGTGTTGTTTATGATCTTGCATGCTCTCCGTTTCTAGTAGAGGCTCGGCCAAGTTTTTTACTTTTAACTCCAAGAGGGAGTATTTATGCTCGATAGTGGGTTCATGCCCGCATTGACACCAGGACAATGATAGAAAGTTCTAAGGTTGTGTTGTGCTGTTTCCACTAGGGATAAAACATTGGCGCTATGTCCGAGGATGTAGTTGTTGATTACATTACGCACCATACTTAATACAATTGTCCGTTGCTTTGCAACTTAATACCGGAGGGGTTCGGACGATAACTCCGAAGGTGGACTTTTTAGGCATAGATGCGGTTGGATGGCGGTCTATGTACTTTGTCGTAATGCCCAATTAAATCTCACTATACTTATCATGTCATGTATGTGCATTGTTATGCCCTCTCTATTTGTCAATTGCCCGACTGTAATTTGTTCACCCAACATGCTTTTATCTTATGGGAGAGACACCTCTAGTGAACTGTGGACCCCGGTCCATTCTTTTAATACTGAAATACAAATCTGCTTGCAATACTTGTTTTACTCGTTTTCTCTGCAAACAATCATCTTCCACACAATACGGTTAATCCTTTGTTACAGCAAGCTCGGTGAGATTGACAACCTCACTGTTTCGTTGGGGCAAAGTACTTTGGTTGTGTTGTGCAGGTTCCACGTTGGCGCCGGAATCTCCGGTGTTGCGCCGCACTACATCCCGCCGCCATCAACCTTCAACGTGCTTCTTGACTCCTACTGGTTCGATTAAACCTTGGTTTCTAACTGAGGGAAACTTGCCGCTGTGCGCATCACACCTTCCTCTTGGGGTTCCCAACGGACGTGTCAACTACACGCATCATCGCCCAAGCTGCCGCGAGCCATTTCTAGCAAAAGAGGTGCCGGTGCCACCAACTGAGAATGTTCATGCAGTACGGGATTCAAACATCGGTGGTGCAACTCAAGAATCAAGCACTGGCAAAAAATATCAGTGGGGTCCGTTCTCAAGGGAAACTGGTTCAGCTAGTGCTACTGCATCGTCTGCTGCTGCTCAAGCTGCCAATAAGGTTCATCAGACGTATGAGAAAGTTAAGAGAGAGAGGGAGGAGGCACAAGGGGCAGCAAAGAGGGAAGATGCTCTTCAAAGGAAGCACAATCCTCTAAAAAGGCAAGCAAATATGGAGAATTTTAACCTTGGAATGGGTGATGGTGCATCTGAAAAGAAGATGAAAACCGTGGGTAAAGAAGGCTGGAGTTGGTCCTTCCTCCATTTTCTCGAGGTCCATGGGCCAATTATGTTAGAACGCCAGGTGGTAATATACCATTTTCAGCCAACAGGGGAGCCTTTGAATTTCAAGGTGTTAATGGTGTACCCAATTGGAGATCCAAGCCTTTTACTCGGATCAGCTTAACTAAGATGTTCTCTCAGACAGATATTAGGAGAATTTTGATTGACAAGACGAAGAGCGATTTGAGGGGGAAGCTAGAGGAGATGAGAAGTAAACCTTTCCAAGTTACTCTTGATGTAAAAGCGAGCAAAAAACATGTTGAGGGTAAAGAAACTCTTCCATCAGATGAAGGTACTGCAAACAAAGATGTTTGCGCTGATGCAGAGGAGATTGGTTCTGCTAACAGTGCAGGCGCTGAAAACAAAGATGATGACCCTTTCTCTTATACTGTTCTCGATCCCGATTTCCATGATTTTGATAAGGATCGTACCGAGAAGTCTTTTCGGATCGATCGGATTTGGGCTTCATATGATGACGAAGATGGTATGCCTCGTTATTACGCATATATTCAGAAACTTATCTCCTTGAATCCGTTTAAGGTCAAGATAAGTTATCTCGCATCGAGGACAAACAGTGAATTTGGACCGTTGGGTTGGGTTTCATCCGGCTTCATAAAGACATGTGGTGATTTCTGGATTGGTAAATATGAAACCATAGATATAATCAACATGTTCTCTCACCAGATTAAATGGGAGAAAGGTCCACGTGGGGTGGTCAAAATATATCCACGGAAAGGTGATATCTGGGCTTTGTACCGAAATTGGTCCCCAGATTGGAATGGAGATACTCCTGATAATGTGCTTCATGTCTATGATCTGGTTGAGGTACTGGATGATTATGATGAAGATCATGGTATTTCTGTCATTCCCTTAGTTAAGGTTACTGGATTTCGAACAGTGTTCCAGCATCATCAGGACCGTGATGCCATCAAGAGGATTCCAAAAGAAGAGATGTTTCGGTTTTCACATCAGGTTCCAGTTTACAGGATGTCTGGGGAAGAAGCTCCAAATGTCCCCAAAGATAGCTATGAAGTAGACCCAGCTGCTATTTCTAAAGAACTTCTTCGGGAGGCAGAGGCAACTTCTAAATGCTGATTAAAACAGTGGATGCTGACTCCGAGTATGCCTTTGTTGACCCCTGCCTTTTTGAATCATATATTTGTTGGCATTTGCTAGTTTCTGTAGAGTTCTAGCTTCTATTACTTTTAATAATTACCTTTAGATACAATGATCGGACTGGGGCTAGTCATTCCTAAATTATCTTGTATGGCATCTGGCCATGTGTCCTGTCATCTCAACAATGATTCCGATAGTGTGAGTAAGAGACATTGCAATTCTGTATGTCCCAAAAGAATCTGATATCCGCTGTTTTATTCTTATCTAAAACTTGGAATTGGTGATACTGCTACATTATTTTTTCTTGTCTGCAAATTTGGCCGTTCTGTTCAGGGAGACTCTTCTGTTCCCCCTTTATCCAATATATGATACCTCATATCTCCCATGTTGGAAATCTAACATGCACACAAATCAGACAATCTGTTCCACCATTCATATTCCAATTCCATTAGTTCTCGTTATTGATGTGTACAAATCACCATGCCGGGGGTCCATATTAGTTGTCACTCATTTGGATGCATATAGACACATTTTGTGTATAGATACATTCAAATCTGCAACAACTAGTATGAAACGGAGGGAGTACCTTCGGATTGTAAAGTGCTCGTTTTGACGTGAAACTCGTGGATTCTGAATCTTGCTCCGGAGTTGACCCTTTCTAGTAATGCCAAAATATAGTTTAGATATCTTTAATTATGTGAGAATGAAGGTTTTGCCATTTATCGGTTTCCTTGCTCAGCATACCACTTACCAGGTTACCATTTTGGGTGGTTCTGGTGAGTACTCCACTAACATTTTTCAGCTATGTTCACTGTCTACGTATAGCTTACCTATCAACTTTTTTTCCTGGCATATTAAAAAAAACATTTTTCCTGGCGAAACATGTGGTGTTTGAGTATTTAAGTACTATATGTTTTTTACGGGTGCATTTAATTGATTCTGGTATGAATAACTGCATTCAACTGAAGTATCTATGATGTTTGTCATACTATGCCCAAAGGAATTTAATATCCTATCCTCTGCATATGAGACCAAAGAAGGGTAACGTTTTTTTTTTGCATAGTCGTTTTCTTGTTAATGGAGTGCCCTGACTACGACATGTTTCCTGGGAAAAAATCCCTCTCGCTTGTGGCCTCCGACAAGATTCATCATATCGTGTTCGGAAATAGTAATAGGCCGATAAAACTTAATGCTTATGGAATGAAATTAACATGGTTATGGTTGATCACCATCAATTTCTGGATAGCTGGTGATCAATTATTATTTGATAATATGCATTAGATTGCACAACTTATTATGTACCGATAGCCTTTTCTGTACCTCACAGCTGCGGCATACAATGCCCCTTGATTCAATGAGCCTAATGGCTGATGCACACTTGTGGAGAGTGAGCAATGAAGCATATGTATAGTTTAATCCCGAGGTGTCGTTGTGGTTGTGGACACCGAGGAACTAAGCGTGGTTCAATCTATGTTGACCTTGTTGACAAGTGATTGACCTAGCATGGCCAAGTAGAGCAAAACTGGTTCCTAGCATAGCTGAGCCGAGGAAAAGTAAAGGTACAAGTTACCATTTTTCTTCTATCTTCCTGCATTCGCACAGTACTATTTTCCTGCCTTCTGATTTCTGTCTTAAAATATACCTTTACCTGTTGTATTTCTGCATAAGATAATATGTCGTGGACAAAAAACTGTTCTCCTAGAACTACTGTTACCATTAGATGGAGCCAAAAACTTGTGTCTTGATTGGCTTGGTGTACTTGCATTTATTTCGTCAGTAAAAACACATTCGAACACGTAGTAATTCTTAGCGCGTCTGCTGAAGCAGCCTAGATATTTTTTTTAATTATAAAGAGATAGTAATATGGCCTTTTTTTTGGCAAGTTCTCCCTTAATCTTACTTGGAGATACTTGAATAAGAATAAAGTTGGGCATAAAGAGCTGCAGGTGAATAGCCCTTTCAGACGCATATCATATCACCAGGAACAGTAATCTCTGTCGTAAAATGAACGTATTTTTACAGTCAATTGTGCAAACTTACATGGAAGGAAAGAATATAAGAAAAACCAAAACAACCAGAACACATCACATTTCTCTTACCTAAAGTCGAGATGGAAGCTTGTGCTGTACTTGGTCTAGTTGTGCAAAAAACAGGTACCGCCCCCATATATGCTACGTAGTCCCAATAGGATATGTAGTGCATGCATGTAGGTGGAACTTGCACAACGCAGGTGAAGCTATTTGGACTTTGACGGCCACCTCAGATGTTTCCTTGGTAGTGTATGGTCAGTCAAGTGCTGAGTTGATGTCTTGCTCATTCGGTCTTCTCTGGGTGAGAAAATGAGTTTTTTTTTGCTGAACCTTCTTAATTGTTGATAATGAATTGCGTGCTTAATTACATATCTGTTATGTAGTCTGTTGAACCATTCCAGAGTTTGTCTTGCTGTTATATGGTCCATTCCACAGCGTGGCTACATTTTTTTGGTGATCCTATCATTGGTGGGTATACTGTGCATATAGCTCGTTTGACATTGGTTACTGAGCGGCTGGGCATTGTTGCTGCAGGAGGAATATCAAACATATTCCTCTGCAGGCTGGCAGAAAATATTCAGGATAAATATGGTGATGCAGCAATCTTTGCTGAACAGGTATACTTAACTTGCTTGTGAACCAATAAGAAAGTGAAACATGTCTACATTTTTATTGATAATGTTAGTTGCAAAATAAAGTATGCTTGGTTTCTAGAGTTGCATCCATCAGCTAGCTGAAGTCGTATGTCCACCCGAGCACTGCTTGTTTTGCAGGCAATCTTATACATTAGGACTTTGCATTCCTCCACAAACAAGACCCTGGGAAAAATATTCTTGTTCTACTTCGCTGCAAGCATGGAGCTCTGCGCTATGGATTCTGATAAGCCTGGTGGATGGTCTTGGTCTCGGATATACATATGTGCTTGCCATATGCTCTTGTGCCTTGCAACGTTTGGGTCGGCAGATTTGTTATCTCTCATGGAAGGGCCAATTATGGTGAAATTGCAGTTGGGTTGTTTGCTATTATTCTGAGTGGATGTTAATTGTGAAAATCTGCTTACATGTACACTTTTGCACTGATAATCATCTTGTCCAATGCTCGTTATTGTTTGCAGTCGACTTAATCAAGCAGCAAACTTCTATGTTGCATTCAGACTCTATGAAATGATGAGACATTCAATTTCTACCGAAACCGGGATGGTTGTACTTTATCTTCAGTACAAGGAAAATTCGAGTTCTGTAATGTCTACTTCAGTTACCTCTCCTGCCCAGAAATCCTTATTTTAGGTTCTACATTACTATACATGCTAGACAGACTGTTCCTCTTGTTGGTCAAAATGGTTCATGTAAAAGCAGCATAATGCCTCTCATGGAGCGATTGCACGAACCTTAGTTTTTTTTTATCTGGGTTCTTTAGGTATTATAGTTGCAACTTTTTTTCGTGGTTATGTGTTGCAGATGAAGTGCTTTCGGATGGAGAGGATATAAAGAACTTGAAGCTAGAGTGTTTCAGAAGCCTAATAGGAGTTGTGGGTTGTGTCCCAGGAACCAGCATGGTAGCATTTTTGGGCTTTGAGCATTCAGGAAAATATAGCATATGGAAGATCTGCTACAACCTACCAGATTGAGTACGCAGCCGACATAGCTCATGCACATACTTTAATCAGTTCACTAGGAAAAGGGTATGAAACCCAGGCAACTTACATGATTTTATCTTAGAAGTTATTGGGACTGCATTTCGTTTATTTATTTTTTCATTTCTGACATGCCTGTTTACTTCGAACTATATATATAATAATAGGTTGGCTGTGCTGGGCTGGGCTTTCGGAGGAACACAAGATAAAGCTCTCCGTTCCTCACCATCAATTCTTTACTGGATGAGGTTACCGGTGCTCTTTATTTTTGAGGCTGAGAAAGCTGTTCAGGAAGTATTGTGGCTTAGAGCATCCCCACTTGTTGGCGCTCCCCACGTTCAAATCCGGCGAAATTTTCGTCCGGATTGGAGGAAGATTTGGCGTGGGGAGGAGTAGTTTCCCAGTCATGTGCTCCCCAAGCGGCGTTTCTCGGGGAAAAAGAGGATGGCTCGGGGAATCCGGACGAAAGAGGAGACACGTGGGCGTGGGCGGTTGGTTTAGCTTCATCCGGAGTCCCCGGAGACCCCGGAAAACCGAGGATGGCATGGGGAGTCCGGACGAAAATAGGCTCAAATCCGGACCAAAACGAGGAACCGGGGGCCTGACTGGGCCGTTTTTCGCCGTCCGGATGAAAAAAAGTGGCCGTGGGGGGCTCTGTGGGGAGACGAGTGGAGATGCTCTTAGCGTGCAGGTGGAAACAGATGTCCGTGTGAGTCTGTTTGTCCGCGTCCGGCTAAACGGCATTGCGGACGGGCAGCACAATATTGGACTGACGGACACTACCCGCTCAGCCTCCTAAGCCCATGTATCCTGCTAAGGTAAAAATGTCGGCAGCTCATATAGCAAAGAAACAGATGGCACGCCGCCACCTTGCGCCCAGGCCGTGACCTTCCTCCACCTGCTCATTGCTGACCAGTGCCCCCCTCTACACCTCCGCCATCCCAGCTCTCTTGCTGTCGCTGCGTGCAAAGAAATCAGGGCGTGACGGTGGAGGAGGAGAAGAATCTGGTGGAGGTGGGGAAGAATGGGGCTCTTGCAGATCATGCACTGGAGTAGTAGTTAGCAAATGTTGAACTGGGTCATGATTCTGCAAGCAACACCTGCAGTTATGCGTGCTATTGCCATCTAGTGGTGTGGCAGGATGATTCTAGTTCGTGCTGTGATGCCTGTGTTATCATCTGGTTGTGTCTGATGTTATCCTCTTGTTATCACCAGCAATGAAAAGAGTTGTATGTCAGATCTTAGTTTTGTGCTCTTCACGTTTAATCGTGCACCAGCATGATGTTGCTCGAGATTTTCATTCATGTTTGATTTAGCTTATCCTTATACACTAGTGGAAAACGGGGCTATAGGCCCGGTCCATTTGGGCCTTCAGTCCCGGTTTCCAAACCGGGACCAATTAGGCGGGACTAAAGGGTCCCCGGGCCTAAAGGCGGCGCCACGTCGTGCGGCCAGGGAGCTCGCGGTGGATGGCCTTTGGCCCGGTTCGTGGTACGAACCGGGCTCAGGGCTTCGTCGCGCGGCAGAGAATTGCTATTTCTCTGCCGCGGCACAGGTTTAGGCTGTAGCAGCGTTTCTCTGTCGCGGCAGAGAAACAGGGCGTTTCTATGTCGCGGCAGAGTTTCAGCAATGCATATATATCATTCAAGAAACCACAAAATATAGTCATGAATATATATAGACATCGTCAACAGTACATGTCATGCATGCATATTTACAATATAAAGTCGGATCTCTTTACTAAATCTATTAGCTTCTACGAAGTTGCTCAACATATAGCTACGACCTTTGCATAGTGCTCTCCACCTGGGGTAATGACCTCGGTAAGAAAGAATCCCGCGATTTCCTCTTGAATTGCTCGTATTTGATCCTCCGTTATGAGAGTGTCCCGCAGGCGTATCATCTATATTTAAAAAAGGAGATCAATATATATATATATATATATATATATGAATGGAACTCAATACAATAGATGGTACTAATTAAGATTAATTGTGAAAATTTGTTATCGTACACTAGTGTGGTGTATACGGGCATCCCCACCCTTGGGATAGGACATGTCACGAATGAAGGTGCAGACGTAGTATCCACATAAGTTATTCCCGGGTTCCTGCCTCATACACTTTACGAAAAAATAGTTCGATCAAACTAATAATCAAGCATCGTATTGAAAGTAAATATCATATATAGAGTTTCACGGACATAGCTATATATATATAGTACTACTTACAGGGTAATCTTTAAATGTAAGCTCCGGTTTCCATTTACCGGAACAAGTATTGATGAACCGTTTCCAAGCCCTGTCCGGCAAAAAATAATGAGTAAATGAGTTATTGATTAGTTGATGATATCGTCGAATTAGAACAGATGAAGATGCCAATACGAAATTGATATTGAAATTACCTCTGGAGGATGGCAGCCATGTCCGCTCATTCCGCATGTTCTTTACGTTTCGAGTCCATGACATTTACGACTCCTTTGTGAAGATCAATGATTAGGAGAATAAAGTGGAATCTGCACAAGCATAGCTCAATGATTACGAGAATAAAGTGGAAGCTGCACAAGCATAATGTATGTTATATATAACACTCACTTGAAGTTGTAGGGAAAGAATATATCCTCTTTGTTTGCTTGCTTCACTAAAAAACATTACCATGTTGTCCTCTGTGTCCTTGGGGTAGTCTCGAACCGTAACTTCATGAACTGTGTCTGGGTCAATGAACCCCAGCTCGAGGAGCTTGCCTCTTTTGCATTCGAGCTTCTTCATTCTGCATAATTAAATGTATAGCGTACACAAAGAATATAGTAAGGATAATTGTTAGTGTAAATGAATGAGCTGGGCTACAGACTTAATTACATAAATAAATCACTTACAGGCAGTAGCAACTGATGACAGCTTTGTCGAGGGCGTCTTGATTGAATAACTGAAACAGTTCTTCTAACTCAAGGTTTATCTCCTCGTCCCCCCCCGGAAGTAATGCTCATCTCTAAGATACACCGTGAGGTAGCGATCACCTCTTCGACTCGCTTTCAGGTACCATTCATGCAACCTTCGCATCTGAGTCCCTAGACGCGCGAGCTCGCCAGGTTTGACGAGATCAAATCCGTATCTATACTTGTTTACCACTTGAGCCGTTGGATAGTAATCTTCGTAATCAACTGATGCTCCCTGAGCTCTAGCCTCCCGTTTGATCATCGATGCCGTCTCTGGATCATCATAGGGCTGCACGACGAAGTGGGGTATGGCCTGAATGTCCTGCTGTCCAAGTTGGGCGACTTTTTTTTTGCTTTGCTCGCTCTAGAGGACTGTCCAAGAGAGCGGTCATAATCAGCTCTCAGCTCAGGTCTCTTCATTCTCGTCTCGGCAAAGTGCTTCACTGTATGCGGTGGAATAAACATCTTCTTCGGCCATCTTCTTCTTGGCAAAGTCGCGGAGGGCCTGCTCCATCTTGGCCTTTTCAGCGGCATCCCCCTCTAGTACTATGTTGAAATATGACATGAGCTTGGTCAGAATGCTGTCTTTGGCTACATCATCGATATAAAGACCTTGAGCTTCTTCCTCTGCAGACAGCACTAGTCCCTTCGGCTTGTTCCATTCTCGAACGGTGATCGGGACGTGGTCCCTAACAAGCACTCCGCATTGAGCTATAAATGACTTTGCACTTTTCTCTGGAGCAATCGGTTTACCATCCTTAGCGATATGGGTGATGTCGTGCCTAACACCGTCGTCCAACTTTTTGGCCGGGCCTCGCTTTTTCGACTTTACAGAAGAAGTGCTCGATCCGGAGGGCTAAAAAAGAAATAATTCATAGTCCGTACAATTTAATTAGTTAATGCATCTAGTCGATCAACAACGGCTTAATTAATTTATATACCTGGGTGATAACTACGGTTCCGGAGCCATTATGATGATCTTCTTCCTCACCGGAGCCATTAGGATCTTCTATATTCTCCGCTCCCTCACCGGAGTCATTCAAAAAAGTTGCGGTGACATCGTCACCACCATCATCTGGAATAACGTCGTCGTCGCGATCATCCAGAGTACCGTTGGCGATGAGGTCAGCCATGAAATTTTCTTGAGTTTCATCTCTCTGTCCCACCATGCTTTCTACAACGAGTTGCAAGCTATATATAGGAACCATCATATGATCAAATTAAGGATAATGCAGAAAACTGAAAATGGAGTTACATATGTAGTTCTTAACTAAGGATCGATAATATAGTGCTGAAAGCAGATAGTGCAGTTACATGCATACATAGATCGGTTTCATGTTTATTTAAACCTAATACATCAATCACTACTACAACCTCTCAACCGCGCCGACCGGATCCTATAACGCGCCGACCGGGTCCTGAGCCGCGCCGGGTGAACCCCCAAAGCCACGGAACAGTCACGGGAGCATAGCTAACATGAGATCCCTGCATAACGCTCCATCCGGTCCTATACATGTTGTCTAACGCATACATATAACGGCGAACGTGCTCGTCCTCCGCCGCAATGCGCTGAGCTACCTCCTCCGACGGGGCCGGCTCCCTCTGAAACGACCGTGGCCCATAAGACCTCCACCATAGAATATCCGGGTCGACGACTGGACCCGGATTCCGCACCAAGGTGCGCGACCCGGAAGCTAAGACCTCCCAGTGCCACCCCGGCGGAGCCCAGTCCCGGACCTCCCTGATACGTCCAAAACGTATCTACTTTCCCGAACACTTCTGCTATTGTTTTGCCTCTAATTTGTGTATTTTGGATGCAACTAACACGGACTAACGCTGTTTTCAGCAGAACTGTTCTGGTGTCTCATTTTTGTGCAGAAATCCAACTTTCAGGAAAAACCTCGGGATTTTGACGAAAGGGCCTATTTTCCCAGAATATTGCCGGAGCCAGAAGGACGATTGAAGTGGAGGCCCGAGGGCCCCACACCACATGGCGGCGCACAGAGAGAAGTCGAAGTCGCCAGAAACCCTCCAGAACGCCGCCACATCGCGAAACTCCGTCGCGGGAGCCAGAAGTCTCCGTTCTGGCACTCCGCCGGGACGGGGAATTGGAGGAGATCATCACCGCCATCACCGCCAACGCCTCTCCATCAACCAGCAATGTTTCCCCCATCCATGTGTGAGTAATTCCCCCGCTCTAGGCCGAAGGGGATGGTAGGGATTGGATGAGATTGGTCATGTAATAGCATAAGATTGTTAGGGCATAGTGCCTAGTGTCCGTAGATGGTACTTTTATGATATTGTTGCAACTTGTTATGCTTAATGCTTGTCACTAGGGCCCGAGTGCCATGATCTCAGATCTGAACATGTTATTGATTCATGAAGATATTCGTTGTTTATGATCTTACCCGCAAGTTGTATACACATGTCGCTGTTCGGAACCAATGGCCCCGAAGTGACGAAATCGGGACAACCGGAGGGAATGGTAGTGATGTGAGGATCACATGTGTTCACGGAGTGTTAATGCTTTGCTCCGGTACTCTATTAAAAGGAGTACCTTAATATCCAAGTAGTTTCCCTTGAGGCCCGGCTGCCACCGGCTGGTAGGACAAAAGATGTTGTGCAAGTTTCTCATTGCGAGCACGTACGACTATAATTGGAACACATGCCTATTGATTGATTAGTACTTGGATACCGTTTTATTATTATCCGCAAATGCCCCTGCTATGATTGTTACATGAGTTTCTCTCATCCATGCAACGCCCGTCATCCGTCCCCGTGCCTACGCGTATTTTAATCCTCGTTGTTTACTAAAATCACTACTGCTGTCTTTGTTACTCTCTCGTTGTTATTTCACTACTGCTATCTGCTATAAAGCTGTTACTACTCGATAAACTCTTGCGAGCAAGTCTGTTTCCAGTGCAGCTGAATTGACAACTCCGCTGTTAAGGCTTTCAAGTATTCTTTGTCTCCCCTTGTGTCGAATCAATAAATTGGGTAATACTTCCCTCGAAGACCGTTGCGATCCCCTATACTTGTGGGTCATCAAGACTATTTTCCGGCGCCGTTGCCGTGGAGCATAGCTTTATTTGGAAGTTCACTTGGATTGATATTGTTCGCTGCAACTTCTCCATCATGGGTAAACCTCGCGATACTAAGATCGCCATATTACCATCCACTACAAGAAAAGGTACAACTCCGAGTACCTCTGCCGCTCTTGATTCACCATCTCGTGATTGATAAACTTGTTTCACCGCCACATGCTTCAAATGCTCGGTACTTACGCTGAATCTGAAAACTCTCATAATACTGATAATATTTCTGCTCGTGCTTGATGATAGTGGTTCATTGGGAACTTTTCTAGATGCTTCCATTGCTAGATCTAGACAAATTGAAAATACCGAAACTCCCGATGTTACTACACCCGTTAATTCACCCGAACTTGAATACTCTAGTGATGATCTTGATGAAGATTATGTGGAACTTGATGATGATTTTATTGAAAAATGCCATGCTACTACCGATGCAAGAAAAATTAAAAAGTTGCTTGCGTAACATACTCGTTAGATATAAACTCGTCTCCCGATCCTAAATTTGCCACATCTCCTATAAACATTAGGGATAAAGATTATGATTTTTCTCTTGATCTATCTCATATAGCTATTGTTGAGAAAACACCTTTTTGTGGTACCGAAAAAGAAAGTGCCGTTGAACACATGACTGAGTTATCTACTTTGAGTAGCTTGTTTTCTGATGATGTTAAGAAGCGTACTTACTTTGTTGCTAAAATCTTTCCATTCTCATTAAAGGATGACGCTAAAACCTGGTATAATAGTTTGCCACCTAGCTCTATTAAAAGTCCAAAAGAATTGCTTGCTGTTTTCTTTCGGAAATACTTTCCCGCTAGTGCTCAACATGCCGCTTTGCGAGAGTTTATAATTTTGATCAAGGAGATGAAGAGAAATTGCCCGAGGCTTGGGCAAGATTTTGCTCTCTTATTAGAGCTCGCTCGACCATGATTTAGAAAAGCATGATTTACTTGATATATTTTATAGTGGACTAACCATTGAGTCTAGGGCATACCCGGATAGTTGTGCTGGTTGTGTTTTCAGGAAAAGAACTCCGTACGACGCTCGAAGAATTATTGGCTAAAATAGGCCGGAATTATGATGATTGGAATACGCTCGAACCAACTCCAACGCCAATAGTGAAGAAGAGGGGTTTAATTAAATTGAATGATGAAGATATGAGGGAAGCCAAGAAGTCTCTCAAGGAGAAAGGTATTAAATCTGAAGATGTGAAGAATCTACCTCCAATAGAATATATATGTGAGATAATTCCCCCTTCATCCATGATTGAGGTAAATTCACTTCAACGCTTTACTAGGGAAGATATTCCGTATTCAAAACCTCCTGCGCAATGCTTAGATGAGTTTGATAATTATATTGTTAAGCAAGAAAATTTTAATATGAGAGTAGAGAATCATCTAATGGAAAATTCTCAAGCTATTAGTCAATTGCATGATATTGTGGAGAGAACCTCCAATGATGTTAAGATGCTTGTTAAACATTTTCATATGATTCAAACTCAAATTGATCAACTCACTAAAGTGCAAAATGACTTGCTAGGAAATAATGCTAAAGAAAAACATGCTTATGAAGTAACAACTAGAGGTGGTGTCTCTACCCAGGATCCTCTATATCCTGAAGGGCATCCCAAAATAATTGAACAAGATTCTCAACGCATTGAACCTAGAGCTCCATCTAAGAAAAAGAAAAAGAAACATAAAAATGTTGTAGAATCCTCTGAACCTGTTAATGATCCTAATAGTATTTCTATTTCTGATGCTGAAACTGAAAGTGGTAATGAACATGATAAAGATAATGATAAGAATGATACTCCTGATAAAGAAGAGGTTGAAGAAGAACTTGAAAAGCATGCTAAAAATAAAAAGTATACTAAAGAAGATTTTATTGCTGAGAAACATGGTAATGAAAGAGAACCTTGGGTGCAAAAGCAAATGCCTTTTCCTGCTAAGAAACTAAAATCAAAGGAAGAGGAACACTATAATAAATTCCGTGATTGGATGAAACCTTTATTCTTGCAAATTCCTTTGACTCGATGCTATTAAATTGCCTCCTTATTCAAAGTATATGAAAGATATTGTTACTAACAAAAGGAAAATCCCCAATGAGGAAATTTCCACTATGCTTGCTAATTACTCTTTCAATGGCAAAGTTCCAAAGAAGTTGGGCGACCCAGGTATACCTACTATTCCTTGTTCTATTAAGAATAATTATGTTAAAACTGCTCTATGTGACTTGGGAGCCGGTGTTAGTGTTATGCCTTTTTCTCTTTATAAGAGACTTTACTTAGATAAGTTGATACCTACTGATATATCTTTGCAAATGGCTGATAAATCTACTCGCTATTCCCGTTGGTATATGTGAGGATGTTCCTGTTCAAGTTACTAATAATCGCTTGATATTAACCGATTTTGTTGTGTTGGAAATGCTCGAAGATGATAATATGTCTATTATTCTTGGGAGACCTTTTCTTAACACCGCTAGGGCTGTTATTGATTGCAATAAAGGAAAGGTTACTTTCAATGTTGATGATAAGGAACACACCGTCTATTTCCCCAAGAGGATTGAAAAAGCGTGCGGAGTTAATACTATCTCTCATGTGAGAACTATCAAAGTGGGAACCATCGATTGTCCTATATATGAGCCTAAAGAAGAATATCAAACTCTTGTGATTGGATCCATATCAATACAATTCAAGGTAACATGATTGATTTGAGGTTTATTTCTTCATATGCTATGTAAAATTTATTTGGTGGCAAGACTTGATCAACCTTGTTAACAAATACATTTTATATGCATAGAGGAGGCAAACAACATCTCTTTCTTTCTCCACTTGCTTTAGTTGCTGTAGCATTTTTAATTTGCAAAGTTTCTTAGTTGATTTGAGATTTCAAAAATTTTCCTGGCCAGTAATAATAAACTTAATACCCGGAAAATGTGCATTTTTCAAAGTTTTCAAAAATTCGCGAAAATTATACCGTTGGTCCTATTTTTCGACGAGGCACTCGGGAGCACCGAGAGGATGACCTGTGGGGCACCACAGGGTGCCACACCACGAGCCGGCGCGGCCAAGGAGGTGGCCGCGCCACCATGTGGTGTGGGCCCCTCCTTGCCCCACTTTGCCATCTCTTTCTCCCAGCACCTTCTCTCTCCCGAAAAAACTCGTACCAAGTTCCTCTCAGTCGCGTTTTTGCTCAAGAACTCCAGATTTCTCGATCTCTTTGCTCAGCCCAGATTTCCTGCTGGAATTTGGCACATTTGCTCTCCGGTATGTGACTCCTCCACCCATCCAAGTAGAATTTTGTTTGGTTGAGTATATCTTGAATATTTGCTGCTGTAGGTAACATGTTTAGTGAGCTTGCATGCTTGTTCTAAGTGGTAGAAACTAGTTTTGATGCATGATTAGTACTCTAGCAAGTTCCTATAGTAGTTTCCCTCAATTATATGTCACCAAATCAAGTTTTATATTGTTTGTTGAAAATTTCAGAAAATGGAAGGAGGTAGGCACCAACTCAACCAACATGAGTTGGAGGTGCCACAGGTCATGAGAGTTCACCGGGAAGAAGGAGTATATCCCACTTACTATCCGTGTGCGGATTTCATGAGAAGTGCAGGGATTTTGCAGGACGTCCAAAATTTAATCTCTCGTGCAGGATTGGATGATTTTGTTGATGGAGAACCATGCCAATATATGAAGCTGACTATGTCAGTGGTGCAAGATTTTAAATTCAATTGGTCGCAATCTAACCCCATGGTTCAGTACAAAATTTATAATAAAACTGTCAACTTGCCATTCAGTGATTTTTGTGCAGGCAATCAAAGTGCCGCAATGGGGATCATGCGAGAAGATAAAGGGATCGCCGCAAGAGCTCTTGGACCTCTTCAAGATGATTTGTCATGGAAGGAGTTTCTCGGAGGATGATGGTAAAATCAGTAGTATTCATTTCCCAGCTATTCGTTACTTCGCCTATTTCATTACCAAGTGCGTTCGGCAAGAAAGAATGGAGGTAAAATAACTATCCCAGTATCTAGCCTTTCTAGCTGCCGCATTACAAGGTAATAAGACTTATAACTTGGGAGCTTTGATAGCCAACAGTACTTGCCACTAACCGTGAGAAGGGAGGAATTTGTGGGGGTCTCATCGCCTCTCGTTTATTAGCTATGCATAATGTGAGACCTCACAGTCTTGATATTCCGCTCCCTATGGAGAAACTTGACATAGCTTCCATGATTAAGCATGAATTTCTTTCTAATTCGTCTAATTTTTGGAACCTGTCTTATAGAATAACATTTTACAAGAAATCTTGGACAAGGACTAAGAAAGTTGAAAAATTAGTAGGATTGCCTGCACCTTCTCTGTTTAACTTTGATTCCAGGGAGGATTGGTCAGTCACGGAAAGTGCGGTTAACACATACATCGAGGGAGGAGGCCATCGTGCACGTGACAACACAAATGAGGTCGAGGAACACCTCGACTCGTCATCCGATGCAGCAAGCTCTTCGCATCCACAAGCTGGGTATGAGGAACCACCACGCTTTTCTTCTGCATCAGCATCTTATTATGACTACTCCACATATGATCCACCGGCGTGGAACCCAGTCCCTCGATGGGGTTGAACTCCACTTAGGCCAAAAGCCTAAGCTTGGGGGGAGGTATACCGGCATCACTCATTCTTTGCATATTATGATTGCTGGATACTTGTATATACTTGTTTAGTCTCTTTGAGTGGTTTTCTAATGAGAGGAAGATGATATTTGGGAAAGTGCTGCCTGAAAACAGATTCTGGGCTGTTACCGTAAAAATTCGTGCGCACAGCCAGAACGTTATTTTGAGTTGCAAATTTTTGTGCATGTTCCCCAGATTGTTATCTAACTTTCGTTAGTTGAACACTGTTTGAACTGAGCAACGTAAGATTTTTGTAAAAATCGATTTCTGTACTGCTGTCAGGTTTTGGCAGATTTCTGCCATCTTGCTTTTCTGTATTCCTTTTAGTTTGCTATTTCTTGTTTTCACTTTGTTTCTTTCCCAAAACACAAAAAGACCAAAAATATTTCTGTTGTTTCTCTTCACCATTTGCTTATCTTGGTTTCTTGCATTTGTTTCACTTTATTTGCTATTGCTAGTTTGCCATAAGAAAACCCAAAAAGATTTTGCTTTGTTTGCTTGTTTCCTTTTGTTCTTATTCTCAAATTCGAAAACACCAAAAATATTTGCTGTTCTTCTTTGGTTTGTAAAGTTCATCTTGAGTTCAATGGTCTTCGGTGGCTGGAGCGTGGTTTTCATTTCATATTATCCAAGCTACACAAGTGAAAAGGCAATAATGACGATCTACGACAATCCGATTGTGGTGAGAGGCTGGTATGAACTCTATTTGTTTTCATTTTTGTACATATACTCATCCATGTGAGCATGCTTAGTTAGTTCATGTGAGGTATATGTTATTTAAGAAAGTCTAGTAGTTCATGATCTCTCATGATTAGCTCTAATTTATTAATATGAGTAGCATGTCATGGATGTTTGCTTGCATTGTTTTATTCATAAGTAAGTATGGCATTGTGGTATCCTCCTCTGAATAATTCATTTATATCGACTTGGCACATGCTCACGCATGCATATGACTGAACAAAAGTCAATTAAGCCTCAATGATTTACATTGCTTCAGAGTTCTTGTATCACTTTTATGCCTCGGTTAATTTATTTTGCCGCAAGCATGATTATGACAAGTCATCGCTCTCTTGATTTGTCGCTCCCTAGTCTTTTTGCTAGCCTTCACTTGTACTGAGCGGGAACGCTGCTCGTGCCTCCAAACACATGAAAACCAAGTTATTCCAGAGTGTCCACCATAAATACCTATGCATGACATTTTAAACCATTCCAAGTAAATTCTCATGCGCTACCTTTAAAACCTTCAAAATGCTTCTCAATTTGTGTTAATGTTTCATAGCTCATGAGGAAGTATGTGGTGTTTAGCTTTCAACCTTGTCATTTACTTTTGACGGATTCTCATATGGACTAGTGGCACATCCGCTTATCCAATAATTTTGCAAAAAGAGCTGGCAATGGGATTCCCAGTCCCGAATTAATTAACTTAAATAGACACTCCTCCATGGTTTGTGATTATTGGACGGCACCAGAAGGATTCGGTTAGCCATGGCTTGTGTAAGCAAAGGTTGGGGGGAGTGTCCTCATCATAATAAAACTAAATTAAAAAGGCACTCCTTCATGGTATGTGATTGTTGGCAGGCACCCGAGGATTCGGTTAGCCATGGTTTGTGTAAGAAAGGTTGGAAGGAGTGCCACATAAAAATGCAAATAATTCATGGGAGCCGCTCTTGGAAGTCCGGTTGGCGAGGTAGTTGGTATACCCATTACCATTCGTTGACAACAACAAACACCTCTCAAAATAATTTTACTCCTGCTTTACAAATGAAAAGCTCTAGCGCATGTTAATCCCTGCTTCCCTCTCGCGAAGGGTCAATCTTTTACTTTTATGTTGTGTCTCCATCCTTTCTTTGAGCACTTTCTTGAGAGCACAACTCGTCATTCTTAGTATAATATGCTTGTCTCAAAATATGATTGATTGTGGTATAACTTTGATGCTTTTATCTTTGACAATCACTACTTCTAGTCTTTCTATGAACTCCGGAGGTGCCCGGGCATTTATGTTTTGCCAATCAAATACGAGCAAGCGAGATACCACTTTATCATACTCTCTTATGAACATTGCAATCCTGCTTATATACATGATTCATGATGCTTATCATTAATTGTTGGTACCTCTTCATGATTGACATAGCTGTTAGATGATCTTATTTGCATGTACCTTATTATGAACTCGCTCAAGTATTAGCCATATCATGAGAATATATACATCATATGAGCAAATGTGTTCGTGAAAGTTCTTTTATCGCTCAGTTGTCAACTCGAATTACTTGAGGACAAGCAATAAGCTAAGCTTGGGGGAGTTGATACGTCCAAAACGTATCTACTTTCCCGAACACTTTTGCTATTGTTTTGCCTCTAATTTCTGTATTTTGGATGCAACTAACACGGACTAACGCTGTTTTCGACAGAACTCGTTCGGTGTCTCGTTTTTGTGCAGAAATCCAACTTTCAGGAAAAATCTCGGGATTTTGACGAAAGGGCCTATTTTCCCGGAATATTGCCGGAGCCGGAGAGGACGATTGAAGTGGAGGCCCGAGGGCCCCACACCACATGGCGGCGCGGCCCGTGGGGGCCCGTGCGGCCATGTGGTGTGGCCCCTCGGCTGGCCTCCGACGCCCCCTTCGGACTACTTATTCGCCTCGACCTAAAAACGCACAGAGAGAAGTCGAAGTCGCCGAAACCCTCCGAACGCCGCCACATCGCGAAACTCCGTCGCGGGAGCCGAAGTCTCCGTTCCGGCACTCCGCCGGACGGGGAATTGGAGGAGATCATCACCGCCATCACCGCCAACGCCTCTCCATCAACCAGACAATGTTTCCCCCATCCATGTGTGAGTAATTCCCCCGCTGTAGGCCGAAGGGGATGGTAGGGATTGGATGAGATTGGTCATGTAATAGCATAAGATTGTTAGGGCATAGTGCCTAGTGTCCGTAGATGGTACTTTTATGATATTGTTGCAACTTGTTATGCTTAATGCTTGTCACTAGGGCCCGAGTGCCATGATCTCAGATCTGAACATGTTATTGATTCATGAAGATATTCGTTGTTTATGATCTTACCCGCAAGTTGTATACACATGTCGCCGTCCGGAACCAATGGCCCCGAAGTGACAGAAATCGGGACAACCGGAGGGAATGGTAGTGATGTGAGGATCACATGTGTTCACAGAGTGTTAATGCTTTGCTCCGGTACTCTATTAAAAGGAGTACCTTAATATCCGATAGTTTCCCTTGAGGCCTGGCCGCCACCGGCTGGTAGGACAAAAGATGTTGTGCAAGTTTCTCATTGCGAGCACGTACGACTATAATTGGAACACATGCCTATTGATTGATTAGTACTTGGATACCGTTTTATTATTATCCGCAAATGCCCTGCTATGATTGTTACATGAGTTTCTCTCATCCATGCAACGCCCGTCATCCGTCCCCGTGCCTACGAGTATTTTAATCCTGCTCGTTTACTAAAATCACTACTGCTGTCTTTGTTACTCTGCTGTCGTTATTTCACTACTCGCTATCGCTATAAAACTGACATTACTGATAAACTCTTGCGAGCAAGTCCAGTTTGCAGTGCAGCTGAATTGACAACTCCGCTGTTAAGGCTTTCAAGTATTCTTTGTCTCCCCTTGTGTCGAATCAATAAATTGGGTAATACTTCCCTCGAAGACTGTTGCGATCCCCTATACTTGTGGGTCATCACTCCCCCAGCTGCTGCATCTCCTCTAGAAGAGTCAGACCACGGCACGGCGGCTATCGCGGCATCGTAGCTACGAAAACAAATCATATATGTATGTACCAACGTTAACATAAATAAAAAAATAACTTCACTACTTTTATGTTAGTCGGCGCTGGCACTACCGTTTGGGGGGCGCCAGCACTACATACTCTATTTTGGGGGCGCCGGCAGGGGCGTCGGCACTACCGTATTTTGGGGGAGCCATCGCGAGCGTAGTGGTTACCGGCGCGGAGGCCCTCATAAACACTAACTATTTTTCTAACACTAACACTAACTATTTTTCTAACACTAACACTAACTATTTTTCTAACACTAACACTAACTATTTTTCTAACACTAACACTAACTATTTTTCTAACCCTAAACACTAACAATTTTTCTAACACTAACACTAACTAACTATTTTTTTAACACTATTTTTCTAACACTATTTTTCTAACCCTATTTTTCTAACCCTAAACACTAACAATTTTTCTAACACTAACTAACAATTGAATAAAAAAAAAGAGCGGGGTGGGTGGCGCCCGCGCTTACCGGCGGATCGAGGTGGCGGCCGGGGGAGCGGCGGACGGCGAGGAGGCGGCCGCGGGGGCGGCAGGTGGCGGGGGCGGGCGGTGGGCGGGCGCGGGCGCAGATCGGGCGACGGCGACGGCGGGCACGGTGGCGGAGACGGAGGCGGTGGGCGGGCGCGAGCGCAGCTCGGGCGACGGCGAAGGCGGGTGCGGTGGCGGAGACGGAGGCGGTGGCGACGGCGACGGCGGAGGCGCACGGCGACGGCGACGGCGGAGGCGCACGACGACGGCGGAGGCGCGGCACGAATTGGGCAGCCTGGTGGCGCTAGCGCTTCGTCTCCGCGGGATTGATCTCCGCGGAGACGAAGTGTTCAGTTATATACTGGCAGCCCCCTTTGGTCCCGGTTCGTATTACAAACCGGGACCAAAGGCCCCCCTTTGGTCCCGGTTTGTAATACAAACCGGGACTAAAGGCCTATTTCGCAGCAAAATAGGCCTTTAGTCCCGGTTTGTATTACAACCGAGACCAAAGGCCAATTTTTTAAAAAAATTTCGTTCCCGCCTTATTTCAAATAAAAAAAAACCATGTACTGGCCACGTGTCCACCGCCGCCGCAGCCATGTACTGGCCACCGCCGCCGCCGCCGTGTACTGGCCACCGCCGCCACCGCCACCGCCATGTACAGGACACTGTCGCCACCGCCGTGTACTGGCCACCACCGTCACCGCCATGTACTGGCCACCGCCGCCACCGCCGTGTACTGGCCACCACCGCCACCGCCACCGCCATGTACTGGCCACCGCCGCCGCCGTGCCACACGTGTCCCTTCCCCGTGCCACGTGTCGCCGCCGCTTCCACGTGCCTCGCCCCGCCGCCACCGCCGTGCGACGTGTAGATGCCGCTTCCACGTGCCACGCCCCACCGCTTCCCCGCGCCACCTGTCGCCGCCGCTTCCACGTGCCTCGCCCCGCCGCCGCCAAGGTGGAACTTTGTAGAACTGTGTAGTGTGCTTGAGTCAAAGAAATCCCGTCCCTACATATCATTGATTTCCTTCGTAGCGTGCCTTTTCCACTTAGTCTCCCTTCATGCCCCGATTCAGGAACACCAATCGGCTTAAGGTCGAGAATAAAGTCAACACAGAATTCAATGACCTCCTCTGTTCCATAGCCCTTGGAGATGCTTCCTTCTGGCCTAGCACGCTTATGAACATATTTCTTTAAGACTCCCATGAACCTCTCGAAGGGGAACATATTGTGTAGAAACACAGGACCGAGAATGGAAATCTCATCGACCAGGTGAACGAGGAGATGTGTCATAATATTGAAGAAGGATGGTGGGAACACCAGCTCAAAACTAACGAGACATTGGACCACATCATTCCGCAACCTCGGTAGAATTTCTTGATTTATTACCTTCCGAGAAATTGCATTGAGGAATGCACATAGCTTCACAATGGGCAGTCGAACATTTTTCGGTAGAAGCCCCTCAATGCAATCGGAAGCAACCGTGTAATTATCACGTGACGATCATGAGACTTCAGGTTCTGGAATGTTTTCTTCTCCATATTTATTATTCCCTTTATATTGGAGGAGAAGCCAGACGGGACCTTGATACTGCTCAGACATTCAAAAAATATTTCCTTCTCTGCTTTTGTAAGAGCGTAGCTGTTGTAATGACGTCCTTTAACTCTCTCATCCAGTTTTTTGGGGTCTTTCCTACGTTGCTGGTCCTCCGGTGCTTCTGGTGTACCTTTTGTCTTCCCGTACACGCCCAGAAAGCCTAGCAGGTTCACGCAAAGATTCTTCGTCACGTGCATCACATCGATTGAAGAGCGGACCTCTAAGACTTCCCAATAGGGTAGATCCCAAAATATAGATTTCTTCTTCCACATGGGCGCGTGTCCGGCATCGTCATTCGGAACAGCACCGTCCGCCAGGACCCTTTCCAAATATTACATCTAGATCCTTGACCATACCAAATATATCAACACCATCACGATGGGGAGGCTTCCTCCGGTGATCAACCTCACCGTTGTAATGCTTGCCTTTCTTTCTTACGGGATGGGTAGTCCTAAGAAATCGACGATGCCCCAGGTACACGACCTTCTTACATTTTTCCAAATAATCACCTTCGAGCTCATGTAAACAAGTGCGTGCATGCATTGTATCCCTTGTTTGACCGTCCCGAAATGTTACCAAGAGCAGGCCAGTCATTGATGGTTACGAAAAGCAGCGCTCTTAGGTCAAATTCCTCCCGCTTGTGCTCGTCCCACACACGTACACCTGCTATGGACCACAGCTGTAGAAGTTCTTCGACTAATGGCTTCAGGTACACATCAATGTCGTTCCCGGGTTGCTTCGGGCCTTGTATGAGCACTGGCATCATAATGAACTTCCGGTTCATGCACAACCAAGGAGGAAGGTTATATATACAAAGAGTCACATGCCAGGTGCTATGGCTGCAGCTCTGATCTCCAAAAGGATTCATGCCATCTGTACTTAGACCAAACCTTAAGTTCCTTGCATCCTGTGCAAAGTTTGGGAACTCTCAATCGATTTTTCTCCATTGGGAGCCATCAGCAGGGTGCCTCAACATCACGTCTTTCTTACGGTCTTCATTGTGCCATCGCAACAACCTAGCATGCTCTTTATTTCTGAACAAGCGTTTCAGCAGTGGTATTATAGGAGCATACCACATAACCTTGGCAGGAACCCTCTTCCTGGGGCGCTCGCCCTCAACATCACCAGGGTCATCTCGTCTGATCTTATACCGCAATGCAAGGCACACCGGACATGCATCCAAATTCTCGTACTCACCGCGGTAGAGGATGCGATCATTAATGCATGCATGTATCTTTTGCACATCTAATCCTAGAGGGCAGACAATCTTCTTCGCTTCGTACGCATCGGCGGACAATTCGTTACCCCTTGGAAGCTTCCTCTTAATTATTGTCGAGCAACTTTCCAAATCCCGAGTCGGTGACACCGTTCTCTCGCCTTCCATTGCAACAATTCCAAGTAGTGCTGCCTAGCTTTTTATGGCCATCTTCGCAAGTTGGGTATAACAATTTGTTGTGATCTTCTATCATCTTGTCGAAGGCCAACCTTTCCTTTTCAGTTTCACATTCTCTCCTTGCATCAGCAATGGCCCGACCAAGATCATCATCAGCAGGCTCATCTCGGTGCCTCTTGATTTTCTACTTCATTGTCTTCATTGCCTTCTGCAGTATCATCGTATTCAGGGAAATTGGGATAACCGTCATCATCCTCTTCCTCTTCTTCATTGTCTTCCATCATAACCCCTCTTTCTCCGTGCTTGGTCCAACAATAGTAACCGGGCATGAAACCGAATCGCAGAAGGTGGCCGTGAATGGTACCCGAGTGAGCGTAATTTACGGTATTCTTGCAGTCAACACATGGACAATACATGAAGCCACCATGTTTGTTTGCCTCCGCCACGGCCATAAAATTACTCAGGCCCGAAGTGAACTCGTCAAACCGTCGGTCAATGTACATCCATTGCCGATTCATCTGCATGATATAATAAAGCTGATCAAAACCATTACAGAACATCACGATGTCTATATACACATGCATTTTATCAATTACAGATGAAAATGATAAAGTTGTTAACCTCGATGGAGAAGAAAAGAGCAAGTTAAGTGTGGCTTGATTTGTGTAAACTCAAGTGGCAAATCCTCTTAAGCATTTCATCGAATACCTCTTGTGCATGTGAAGAAGAGAGGAGAGCAATACACCCCTCTTGTGAAGAAAGTGAAAAAATGGCCAAGTGTGGCTCACACTTGGGCAGGGGCAAGGTTATATAGCCAGATTGGGGACTTTGTCCCGGTTTGTAATACAAACCGGGTCCAAAGGCCCCCCCTCTGGACCCGGTTTGTATTACAAACCGGGACTAAAGGTTTCCCACGCCTGACACGGCCTGCCGCGCCCTGCCGCCGACCCTTTAGTCCCGTTTTTTAGTACAAACCGGGACCAAAGGCCACTACCGGACAGGCTCCAGCGAGTGGGGTCGCCCTGGGCAAAACGAACCGGGACCAATGCCCCCCATTGGTCCCGATTTGGTTCTGCACTGGGACATTTGCTTGGGACCAAATGCCTCTTCTCCACTAGTGATAGTTGTTTTAATTTTTGAGTGTTGGGTGAAATTTTGAATTGTCAAATGAAATCCCCATACCATTGCATAACCTGTTTGTGTGTTTGTACTATGTTAGTATGCTTTGGGTACTCCATAACAACCACCATGTGTTAGGCTTACTATGTGGTTTAAGGTGAAGAAAATCTAAAGGCCAATTTTTTTTCTTCCTGTTATACACAGTAGACTGTAGAGGGCGTTTCGGTTACAGTTGCAAGAAAGTAGACAGTAGACTGAGAATGCCTCTTGGATGGGACCAAACTGAAACACAATGTTTTGTAATGAAACCTAATGTAATAGCGTGGTACGAATCTTAAAGCAGGAAATCAACAGCACAAACATGCATGGGACAAACATATTTCTCAAAATATTTGGTTCTACTGAGCACGGCAACAGTTTTGGCATGAGTGTGGTTCTCTCCACAAGGATCTCACGGCTAGCTTCCAACGTCACCCCGTTCGAACGTTTATTCGATTGTGTGAACTATATGACGCATTGCACCGGCCCTGCAATGAACCATGGCTACTCAACGGTGCTTTGGAGTCTCCATCCCCGTTTGTTCCTTCTCCACGCGTTTAGGAGGTTCCTTGTCTTGTGCATACACATGCTGCAAGGTAGCCACATGCAGCTATACAACACTCGTATCTTCTCATTGTTTCTATTTGCATATATATGCCATACCTAAACAAAGCAAAGCAATATGCCAGGTTATATAACTCCCTGAGTGGCTCGGCTTGTCGTTCACTTAATTAACTCACATTCTTTGTTGTACAAAGTTGAAACAAGCACCTTGTCGCATCTTGCGTTGCACCGGCCACCCACCGGTCCAAGAGACGGCCGGCGATGGCGCGGGAGCAGCTGCAGGTGCTTCACGCGCTGGACGAGGCAAGGACGCAGAGGTACCACGCGTGGGCGGTGGTGATCGCCGGCATGGGCTTCTTCGCCGACGCGTACGACCTCTTCTGCATAACCCTCGTCACCAGGCTCCTGGGGCGCATCTACTACCATGTGCCGGGACGGGCAGACCCCGGGAGGCTCCCGCCACGGGTGGATGCGGCCATCACCGGAGTCACATTCTGCGGCATGATCGTCGGGCAGCTCTTGTTCGGCTGGCTCGGCGACAAGGTCGGCCGGAAGAAGTTCTACGGCAAGACTGTCATGCTTATGATCATGGGGTCCTTCCTCTCGGGCTTGTCGTTTGGAAACACCGCCGAGGGCGTCATGGCCACGCTCTGCTTCTGGCGGTTCTGGCTCGGCGTTGGCATTGGCGGAGATTACCCGCTCTCCGCCACCATCATGTCCGAGTACTCTAACAAGAGGACGCGGGGGAGCCTCATAGCAGCCGTCTTCGCCATGGAAGGGTTCGGCGTTCTCGCGGGCTGCATTGTCACCTTGGTCGTGTCGGCCACGTTCCAGGCGCGCTTCAACCCCCCAGCTTACGAGGAAGATCCCCTGGCCTCAACCCCGCCGCAGGCAGACTACGTGTGGCGCATCATCCTCATGCTCGGCGCCATCCCCGCCGTCTTCACCTACCGCTGGAGGGTCATGATGCCGGAGACGGCACGCTACACGGCCCTGGTCGCCCGCGACGCCGAGAAAGCAGCGCGCGACATGTCCAAGGTCCTCAAGGTGGAGTTCAGCGGCGAGCCGGACAAGGTCGAGATCATTACCAAAGACAAGGACTACGGGGTCTTCTCCGGCCGCTTCGCCCGCCGCCACGGCCTGCATCTCGTCGGCGCCGTCGCCTGCTGGTTCGTGCTGGATGTCGTCTTCTACTCCCAGAACATTCTCCAGGAGGAGATCTTTAACGACGTCAAGTGGGTCCCCGAGGCGCGCACCATGAGCGCGCTCGAGGAGACGTACCGCGTCGCCCGCGGGCAGGCGATCATCGCGCTCTGCGGCACGCTCCCTGGCTACTGGTTCACCATCGCATTCGTGGACGTCGTCGGCCGGAAGGCCATCCAGTTCCTCGGGTTCGTCATGATGAAGGGCCTCATGCTCGTCGTGGCCACCTTCTACCACAGCCTGACGCAGCCCGGCCGCCGGATATGGCTGGTGGTCATGTACACCTTCACCTTCTTCTTTGCGAACTTCGGGCCGAACAGCACCACCTTCATCATACCGGCCGAGATTTTCCCGGCGCACGTCCGCACGACGTGCCACGGGATATCGGCGGCGGCAGGGAAGGTCGGGGCCATTGTCGGGTCGTTTGGATTCTTGTACGCCTCGCAGAGGGCCGACGGCAGCGATGAGGCGGAAACCGGGTACCCGTCGGGTATCGGCGTGCGTGCCTCACTCTTCGTGCTCGCCGCCTGCAATGTGTTGGGGATACTTTTCACCTTCCTCCTTCCCGAGCCGAACGGGAGGTCGCTGGAGGAGCTGTCCGGCGAGGGCAGCCAAGCCATCAACGGAGAGGACGCAGATTTGGGTGATTCCAAGGTTCTTCCCTTGTAGGACCTGTTTGACAGCTCGGACTCACAACACTTTGTTCGCGGCCGAAAAGTTGACCTGCGGAGCATAGCGCAAACACCCTCCATATCGGGTGAAAACTGAAAGGATCAAGATCCCAACTCCCGTGCCATTGATTGTTACAGCAGAACCATCGAACAACAGTTCCACCTTTGTTTTTCCTCCAAACCAAAATTGGGATCCAGGTTAATTATGACACAAAATCGACCAGACATGGGCACGGTCTCCAGGTGCCCTAAGTTAGCATACCTGATGCGACATAACATGAGGTCCACCTAATGACCTGCTAAGGACCAAAAATCTCAAGAACATTTGGCGATCACAAAGCTTCAAGATCCATACACATGGCATGGACCAGTAGCGTAGCCAGGACGAGCAGACGCCCCAGGCCACCTTTGGAGCACTGTAGCTACAGTACGCTACAGTACATTACTGTTTCTACAGTCAACAAAGGAAAATGCAGCCACGCCCCAGGCCATGGCCAGGTTAGCCTGGGGCCTGTCTCCGCCCCTGGCATGGACTAGCCCATATCAGTATCGTGACCTAGCCCATGTATAAGGGCTAGGATGCCGGGAAGAGGAGATTCAATCTAGCAATAGGCAGAACGCCATAGCCATCAAGGCAACGTTGTAATCATCATCACCATTCAAGAACATACAAGTAGGAAGTAGGGTTTTACACTCCGGAGACCTGGACCTTGGTAAATCGTGCCTTCTCTTTGTTCATGAGCCGATGAACTCGCCAACGCACCTCCATATCAGGTGAAAATAAGATCAAGATCCTAGGGTCCATGCCATTGATTGTTACATAACCATCGAACAACATTTCCAGGCTTATACTTCCACCTTTTTTTTGCGAAAGAACATGTATTACTCAAAGATATGAGAAATTACAATCGGTATGACATATGCTCATTAAACTCTCTGGATCAGAGGATAGCCATAATGTCGTACAGGCTTGGGTTCTAGCATAATTAGCCAAGAAGTGGCTTGTTGTTCCGACACCTTAACACATGAGTAACACAAGTTTGATGAACCTTCAACAATGTTTTTATCTCTTCAACGGTAGAGCTGTAGGCGAATGATCAACATCATTATTTTTTTAGCATCGACACCAGCTCCAAACAATCCGTCTCAATTATCAGGAGCTGGATGCAAGATCGTTTTCAAACCCCAAGCACCTTGCTTTATGGACATTCTGCACCTACGCCTAGGGTTAAGAAACTATGGCCTCTCTTATTATCCAGGTTCCAGATTAGGGCCATGTCCGGTGCTCGCCAGAAAATTAAGTTTTATCCCCGATGCTAGTACCGACGTGGCCCAACTGTGGTATCCGAGCTTTGACTTCTGTTATTTTGGCCTAGTTCGAGTGGATCAGATGCGTGGGAGACGGTTGATTTGATCAACTCTCTGGTTTCCTAGTCGATTCCGCCATGAATTGGGTTTTTACTTCGATTTGGTAATAACTCTCTGGTTGATTGTTTATGGTCATATGCTATTTCAGACCATTATTACATTGTCTGGCCTCTGCAATAATTAAATATCATGGTCTATTTGAGAAGTTAAGGAGGCCACAACCAAATTATTAAAAAGAACAAAATAAAACAGACAAAACAAGGTCTAAAGCACATACTCCCTCTGGTCTCTTTTAATTGACTCAGATTTAGTACAACTTTATACTAAATTTGAGTCAATTAAAAAAGAACGGAGGGAGTAGTATCCAACAACGACATGACATATGGGATGCTAGAACGTTCTCTAGAAGAAACACCTTCAACAAGGTAACTACACAAAAGTATCACCACCGATGAATCTAATCAAATACTAGATCATGAGTTTTCATCCTCGAGAGCATGACTGAGCAAATTCTATGCAATGCATTTAGTAAATTAACGATGTCAAAACCACCGTTGCTAGGTATGACAGACGAAGGTCAGAACAAGAGTTTTCATCCTGGAGGTCCAATCCCGGTACTGAAGTAGCATCACCAAAACTCAATCACGATGTGGTGTCGCATCCGCTTGACCACCACATCCATTTGGGGTCCCAATTCCCAAACCTCCTATCAAAAAAAGTACATAAGGCTCATGCACGACAACAATGGAACATGCCATGTCAGAACTTGTTCGGTATCAAATGTTGTGCCTTCCAACCAATGCTGTCACGCACAGTTCTGCTGTTATCAACCTCATGCGAAAGAAAGTCGTGCCTGTATGAGCTTGTTGACGGGAGACGACGAGAGTGACATGCATCGCTGGAACCCGCATTAAGATCCTGTCCGGCTGACCCATGCCATCCTTGCCATCGGCATAGGCGAATTTGGAAAACACCTTTCGTTGTCTAGCTGCAACTACGATTGTACGCTAGCCACAATCTGCAGGCTGGAACAACATGAAGCCACAATATCCCGCCTCAGATCCGAGCACGGCCATACCACGAGAGTCACCGCCGCCGCGCGCCATGGCTTGTGTATCCGCCTTCCATCCTCTTGTAGTATTCGCAACTGTCGACCACTTTGGTGTCGCGGAGAACTCTGGCCTCCCCCCTAGGAGCAGCGCTCGTCTTGGCTACCTTTCAGCTAACCTTGGATGAACCTTCCGACGTGTTTCAACCCATTCATATCCATGATCAAGTTACTACTCGCCTCACACACCTCTTTGCACATTGAGGAAGATTCTCTTTTTATTTTTGATTAACCGACAGAAGGATAACACAGTGCTTCTGGAGCACCAAAGCACACACGGTAGTACTAGCAGTATATACACTGCACCCCATAGACACAATGTAAGTTATGAGGCTACATATACATGCATTTATTTAACTTCACCGGTACCTCCGGCCACCGCAGCTGCCCTCCCTCTGGCAGTTGATGTAGGCGGCGGCAGCCGGTGCGTCGAGACTGTAGAACGCCGCGAAGTCCCTCGTGTTGAAGTTGGCGCGCCACCCTGGCGCATAGATTATCTGCTGCACTGTCTGGCGGAACACCACGAAGGCGAAGCGGTGGATCCCTGCCGTCGGCCGCGGGCTCTCGTACGCCACCACCTCATTACCTGATCATATATACCCGGCAATCGATGCAAGAAGATAATTAGCATGCTCGGGCATTGCTATATATTACATGAGAGCTAGCCATGTGCTTGAGCTTGTATATACTTGCATATCTAGTTCATAAGGGACTGGATGTATTTCTCTAAATTTGCTTACCACGGCTCACGTCACCTCCTTCTGGTATGTCTGTGACCAACCTACACAAGAACCCCGAAGCAATTATTATCAGGCTAACATAAGTGAACAGTTTTGCTTGAAAGAAAAGTTGAGGACTACTACGATGTATATGTAATTGATTTGTGAGGAGTAACCCTCTTGCCCATAACCCAACAGCTTAACCCTAACCCTCTCGCCCCCGCGTGGCGGCGTCCTCCTCATCTCCCCTGTGCGCCCTCCTCCTCTGCTGCCACCGCCCGAGGTGCTGCCAGGCAAAGCCTTGGTGGCTTGGCGGCATCGGACTCTCCTCGGCCGCGGACCGGTGGGCACGGCGGCGGTGATCGGCCTGGCCTCCCCTGATGCCGCGGTGCGGGGAGGCGGCGGCCATGACGCTGATCTGCTGGCGACGATTGTCGCTACGTTGGCGGTGAGGCGCTACTGGGCCTCTCTTGCATCACGAGGAATCCTAGGGCAGTAGCTCTATGCATGGCGGTGGTGCCCATCTGTTCCGTCGGAGGTGGTTGGCCAGATTGGGGATGGTTGTGGCGATCCCCTGATCTCACATCTAGTCCTAGCAGCGAGTTGGGGATGCACGGCTGTCGGTGAAAACCGTGCTCCGACCCTGGACGTGGCGGGCGATGGCGACGCCACGCGTCGTAACCTTCTTGAAGGCATCACCGTTGCAGTCTGTGTATACTCACTCGTGCTGCTCCTGGGGAAACCCTAGATCCGGGTCTTCCGGATCGGACGATGGCGGTTCTCTATGCGTCGTTCTACCTCTTGGGGCATCATTTTTGGAGCAGCTGCTGGATGGCGGTGGGATGCGGTGGTGTAGTGTTCATCTACCGCGTCTACAATGGTGTCTCGGCAGCGTGGCACAACAAAGTATCGGTGTTGGATGCGATATGATGAACGCGCGCAGGACGGTGGTGTTGTCAAGCGTCATGTTGCCGTCGATGGCAGGTCTGGCAAGGTCAATGCAATCATCCCTCTTGGAGAAGGTTTCGAAGAAGACGGCGGTAGCGATCTCTGCGGCGTGTGCAATGGCGTGCGTTGGGGACATGCTTGACTGTGCGCTAGGGACATGCTTTACTGGTTGTGCTTCTCACCCTCCAATGGGTGGCTTGGGAAGGCATTCGGTTTTAGATGATGTGTGTTGGTGTATTGTCAGGGTAATGGCCCTGTTCATGGTCATCCCCTTCATGGCTCTTGTAGATATAGCGAGTTGTGTCTAAAGGTGGCTTCGAGTTGATCTTTGTATCTTCCTTGTAAAGCTTTGTGAATAATCTAATAAAAAAGTTGTGTGCATCTTTTCGATGCAGAGGCTAGGGCTATGCACCTATTTTGAAAAAATATGTAATAAAAGGTGGAAACGAAAAGTTGTGTGCATCAATTGATGCAGAGGCTAGAACTTCATTCCCTATTTCAAATAAAAAGGTGGAAATGAAGAGATAGAAGTGAGCCGTGGTCACATACCAGTGGAGGTACTCCTTCTCCGATGGGTCGCTTGGGCTAGGTGCATCAGGGTCTACCATCACCTAGTAACAAAAACATGCGTGTAAGACGCAACACAAATTATATTTGTACATGTCCGCATCCATGCCTCTTAAATCAATTAAAAACAGTGCTGCCTCCATCCATGTTATTTGTACATAGTTGACTAATATGGATCAAAAAGTACTATGCTAACCTGCATGCATGCGATTATCAAATGTTTGTGCATAAAATTGGTCACTCACGAGTGTGTAGAATGATCTGGATAGTCCTGTGATCTGGACCATCGGCTGGCTCGCCACATGCGACGGCCTCAGCTCGGACCCGACGGTGATCTCGCGGTTGCCGTAAAGCACCCTCAGCCGCGCTGATGCGTCGAAGTAGTCGACGATGTCACCAACAATGTTCCCGACTATAAGCGGATCCCTTTGCATACTTACTGACCGCTGGCCGTGCCAGACAGACTTATTCCTCCGTGCTGTAGGGATTGATTGCCTTAGTTTAGTTTGGAATGACATGAAAAGGCCTCCAAGCTATTTATAGGACTCCAGTGAAGTATAAATCTGGAGTGTTGTGTGCGCATCGCCTACGCATATACACATGTGTGGAGTATTGGCCTCCGACAATCCTCATCTCGGTCATGATCCAATGATAAAGGGAAAGATTCTTATTTTTACGGGAAATATTGAAAGATCCTTTATTTCTGAAGGAAAAGTGAAAGATCCTAGGTTGATAATGATAACACACAATTTAAGGGTCAAAATCGCACCGTGACAACTTGGAACACCTCCGCTGCCAGATTTTACATCGGATGGCTAACGTTTTGCCGCCAGAGCATATATCGTCTCTGTTGTATTGCATCTCCTGGCACCGGCCCTTTTCTTGTCCCTTTCGAAAGCTACAGAAACGATAAGTAGAATCCTTGCCCCTTTTTCTGAGCCACGATATACCGCAGCAACAGCATTGCCGGCAGGCGGCAGGTATCGTTTTTCTTTTATGTCGTCGGTATTACCTTCCTTTATTTATCTTGACTTCCAAGTGACAGCGTCAGATCAGATGTGACATATGCTCACTAGCTCGTATATGGGAATTTCATGTTTCCTTTTCTGATCAAACACAACAGACCAGATGGTCCATATGTGGCAGATAAGTGATTTTGGGGTCCAAAAAAAAAAAAAAACCAAATGTGTAGTGTGAAAAGAGAAGTTAAGTGGACCTTGAGGAATGTATGTATATTAACGCCAAGATGATATGTATTGCATTCGACCTCTGAAACAACTCAAGAGCAACTCCATACATATGGGATGCACTCAGCCAATTTATTTTTAAAGAAAGCCAAAAGGAACAAAACACAACTCGACGACATCAACCTCTGCCCTAGGCAACATTACTGTCACCAGATTTGGTCAACAAAGATCAGGTCATGGATTTTCACCCTATAAAGTAGGTTCTACAAAAGAAAAAACTCCTTCAAAAAGGGAACAACGCATAAGTATTGCCATCATCACGTAAAGTCCAAAAGACATATTATATGTATGGAGGCTATACGAGTGAATTTATTTTGTCTAATATATCTAAATTGAACGATTGCGCATATGTGGCCTCCCTTTTCTTCAGATGAAACGCCGTTTGCCATTTACCTACTACTAGTTAGGTTCACCGGTACCTCCGGCCACCGCAGCTGCCCTCCCTTTGGCAGTTAAAGTAGGCTGCGACAACTGGTGCGTTGAGGTTGTAGAATGCTGCGAAGTCCCTTGTGTTGAAGTTGGCACGCCAACCCGGTGCATAGATTGTCTGCTGCACTGTCTGGCGGAACACCATGAAGGCAAAGCGGTGGATCCCGGCCGCCGGTCGTGGGCTCTCATAGGCCACCACCTCGTTTCCTGATCACGGGTGAAGCGAGAAGATAGTTAGGGTCAGAGATTGCTATATTATGTCTATGATATGTTTATGGTACTTATATATATTGCTTACCACGGCTGATGTCACCTTGTTCTGGTATATCGGTAACCAACCTATGAAAGAACTCCCAAGAAATTAATTGACAATTAATATACGTGATAAATTTGTCTTGAATGATAGGTAGAGAACCACGATATGTGCAAGGTGGAACCGGAGAGGTAGAACTTAGTCGTTATCACGTACCAGTGGAGGTACTCCCTCTCAGAAGGGTCGCTTGGGCTAGGTGCATCAGGGTCGACCATCACCTAGTAACAAAATCATGTGTGTTACACACAGATTATGTTGATAATATATGCATGTAGGCTTTGTCGGAATTTGTGGATTTTAATATTGAGTGAATTTCACCTTTTACCTTCTAGTTATGCATTTGTGACACTAACTACCCCTGAGTGAAAATTCATGTAGATTACCCATTTAATAAACTCTATACTCTTATTTTCTGATGTGCGTCCATTGGGCAAGGTGTTAGCTGATGATCGCGGTCCAAAAAGAGCAAATCAATAGTGATTAATGGGACATATGGATCAAAAAAGTTTCTGAGATAATTGATCGTGAGACCCTCCGATATTTACATATTTTGTTGCTTCACATCGATGTATCATGCCTATCATGTGTAACCATAACGAGAAAATTGCTAAATTGGGGCTCAACCATGTTTAAGTCTTCTAAATAGGATTTTTTTTTGTAGAAGTTCCACTAAATATGGTAATATGTGTCATAAATGCACAACTAGATGGTAAAAAAGTGAAATTCACTCTGTAATATTTATATGTTCACTATATTGTTTTACTTGTAGAATCAAAACCTTAGTGTGGAGGTATTTATGAAAATAGTAGGAAACAACAGATGTAGAATTGTTCTTAAGGAATCCTGTATGGCTATACTGGAATAGAACGACCCAATCCATTGCATACAAATCTTACAACCCTCGAGCCAAGTCTCGAGGTTACGCTAGGTAAGTCCATCCCTCAGAAAAGCATATCATGATCAGTGAGTGGGCACTGGTCAACATCGGTTAAATTCTGGTGTCAATACCCAACAATGTTGCCAATGAAAAAAGAGGCTTGAACGAGCATGTGCACAAATGAAATTTGGAGGCTAACCTGTTGGTACGGTGAAGCAAACAGAAGCCTTCGTTACAAGACTTGGGAGATGATGAGGCACTTAAAGGCGGATTCTTCGCTTCCTTGGTTGTGGTGACTGTGACTTCAACGAGGTTTTGCGCATTCAAGTTGGATATGAGGAAGGCTTATGACCGTCTGGAGTGGGACTATCTCCGAGCTATCATGCTCAAGTTAGGCTTCCATCGTATATGGGTGGAGATGGTGATGCGCCTGGTGTCCACCGTCTCTTTCTCAACTCTATTAAATTGTGATTGCATGAAAAGTTTCAAGCCATGGGAGGCACCTAGCCATATATAGGCATGGTGATCCAATCTCTTCCTATCTCTTCCTATTGGTAGCAGATGACCTTTTAGGGGTGCTTAGGACCAGAGGTATGTGCAAACCGGAGAGGAGGAAATACAAAAATGTGTGCATTCATTATTGCGATAAACATACCATATATTGTATACCAGTACACTGGACTATACCTAGGAACGGTATATAGTGGAATGTGAGGTGAGAAATGTATAGGAACTCTCGGGTGCTACGCACCCCATACTTGGAAAAATAAAAAATAAAGGTTAAAAAAAATCAAACTCTTTTTGAAATCAAAGATGATCAGGTATTGTACTTGTATAAAAATATTTCCCTAGGGAATTAATTTTATTGTGTCATGGGTAAAAAAATAACCTCGAAATGCCCCATGACCAGGTACTATTTACTTTATATTCGTCATAATTTTGTTTTTTTTTTGCCCTGAATTTAAAACCATGGGAATCATTGTTTCCCAAACATTTACGAGTACAAACTTGATCATACTTGATTTCCAGGAAGATTTATTTTTTTGGCTTTTTAAATTACTGTAATTTTTGGTGTGTACGAGGGTGTGTAGCACGCGAGAGCAAAAAGTCTGCGGAACAAACAGGCATGCTTTAGTGAACAAGAAATCAAACCAAACAGCATAGGAGTAGATTAGGGCATCTAGTGCTCTGTTTATGTGTGAGCCGCTCCTTAGAAGGGAGAACGTTCGTTGACCGCTAATTCTGCATCCACGGGAGGGTGGAAGTAGGTTCCATCATCTCTTGTTTTTTCATCAAAAAGAATGTGAAGTGGAAATGCATAGGAGCTCTCGGGTACTACACACCCCCATACTTGAAAAAAATAAAAAAAATCAAAGAAAGGTTAAAAAAACTCGAACTTTTTTGAAATAAAAAATGATCAGGTATTGTACTTGTATAAAAATATTTTCCTAGAGAATTACTTTCATTGTGTCTTGGTTAAGAAAAAAACAAACTTGAAATGCCCCATGACTAGGTACTATTCACTTTATATTCGTCATAATTTTGTTTTTTTTCCTATGGATTCATCATAATTTAGAGGTGAGGTTGTCCATAAAATTGGCCCTATGGATTGTTAAAGCCCACGAGTTTGAGTTTTAGTTCAAACTCAACGCATGACTCACACATGTGTGTTTGGAACCTACTACCTCCATCCCAAGGTTTAAGGCTTATGTTTTTTTCAGAAAGTCAAACTATGTCAAGTTTGACCAAGTTTTTTATCAAAAATCATTAAAATATAAATACAACATTAATATTATTAGATAGATAATGAAATATATTTTCATGTGCTATCTTCAAAATGTCATATTTGTTGATAGATTATTCTGAAAATTTGGTCAAATTTTACTTGCTTTGACTTTTCAAAAAAGATATAGGCCTTAGGCCTTGGGATGGAGGTAGTAATTGATTAACAGTATCTGAGCTCAGTAGATGACTGCTAATGATTGTGGTTAGTATAACAAGTCGTCCTATCTAAAAACATTTTGAAATATTTGAAATTTGAAGTCTATATAAAGCCCCTTACCCCTGTAAACTCAACATATGTTATAAGCGGCATCATAGAGGAATTGAGGGTAGAGCGTTCATTTTCAAAACCTAGTTTTCCTTTTGGGTTGTAGGCATATACATCGACATACGGCAGATCTCTTATAAACCAATGAAAGAAGTATACTAACATGAATGCACTAGGTGTGTGTAGGTAAAAATGGTCACTCACGAGTGTGTAGAGTGATCCGGCTAGTCCTGTGATCTGGACCGTCGGCTGGTTCGTCAGATGCGACGGCCTCAGCTCGGAACCGATGGTGATCTCGCGGTTGTGGTATAGCACCCTCAGCCGTGCTGATGCGTCGAAGTAGTCGACGATGTCGCCGACGATGCTCCCAACAATAAGCGGATCCCTCTGCATGCTAAACGCCGGCCGCCTGCGGACTTATTTCACGTTCTAGCTAGTTGGAAGCTCCGCTGTGGCAATGATACTACAGGGATGATCTTAGTTTGGCACGACACAGAAGCTATTTAGAGCATCTCCAACAGGAGCGCTAAATTTTGGCGCTGTAAAAGCGCTTTACAGCGCGCTCTATCCACGTTTTGTGCGTGAGGGCATATTCACCTCCAGCAGAAGCTCTAAACCTTGGAGCTCGTAAAAATCTGTACCTGTTTTACGCGCGACGGATACAGCAGCGCTCTTTCCGGCGCGGTAGATATAGTGCACGACATAGCGCTTTTGCCCCAAGCTGTATTTTACAGCGCGGGATAGAGCGCCTGTTGGAGCATAATTTTACGCCCGCGCGCTAAACCAGCCGCTTTTTTGGATACAGCGCGGGATAGAGCGCCTGTTGGAGATGCTCTTATAGCCCTTGAGTGATGAACTTGTATAAATCTGGAGATCGAGTGATGTGCGCATGTCTACTGTATATATATACTGCTGTGGCTCTCTCCAATCATCGTCTCGATTCTCATGAAAAAGTGGAAGATCGTGAATTAATGACGCATACTATATGCCAAAAGGGGCAAATCGTGTAAGATCGGACGGCTACCGTGTTGCCGCCAGAGAGGATATCTCGTCTGTTGCGTCATCGAGTGGTTCTTGCTGCATTGTGCAACGACCCTTTTTGTTGTCTCTTTTGAAAGCTGACTTATCTTGGCTTTCTGCGACAGCGCCAGATCACGTGACACCATATGGTCACTGGCTAGTATATGGCAATTCAATGTTGCCTTTTTCTGACCGAATACACCATATGGGATACTCCATACGTGGCCTTACAGAGATCAGAGATGTAATATTGGGTTCCGGAGAAAAGTCAAGTGTGTGGCGTGTACTCGGCATGGATGTTATAAGAAAGGTTTTGTGAATTTGTTTGCAGATATTTAGGTCCCGTTGTCCAAATATTTTCTTTTGGAAGCACTTCGGTTTTCATTCTATTCACGTTTGGAGTTTAGTCAAAATCAAAGTTACTAGTAAAATTTGATTCTAATACCACATAATTCATATTATAAATTAATATTGATATTTTCTTCATAAATATCTAGTGAAATTTTATAAAGTTTGCCTTTGAGTAAACCAAACAGAGAGTAGTATATCATCAGTGCATATTGATACGTCTCCGACGTATCAATAATTTCTTATGTTCCATGCCACATTATTGATGATATCTACATGTTTTATGCATACTTTATGTCATATTTATGCATTTTACGGTACTAACCTATTAACGAGATGTCGAAGAGCCAGTTGATGTTTTCTGCTGTTTTTGGTTTCAGAAATTCTAGTAAGGAAATATTCTCGGAATTGGACGAAATCAACGCCCAGGGGCCTATTTTGCCACGAAGCTTCCAGAAGACCGAAGAGAAGACGAAGTGGGGCCACGGGGCGCCGCCACACTACGGGGCCCCTCGTGTGGCCCCCCGCATTGACCTTCCGCCTACTTAAAGCCTTCGTCGCGAAACCCCCAGTACCGAGAGCCACGATACGGAAAACCTTCCAGAGACGCCGCCGCCGCCAATCCCATCTCGGGGGATTCAGGAGATCGCCTCCGGCACCCTCGCCGGAGAGGGGAATCATCTCCCGGAGGACTCTTCACCGCCATGGTCGCCTCCGGAGTGATGAGTGAGTAGTTCACCCCTGGACTATGGGTCCATAGCAGTAGCTAGATGGTCGTCTTCTCCTTATGTGCTTCATTGTCGGATCTTGTGAGCTTCCTAACATGATCAAGATCATCTATCTGTAATGCTATATGTTGTGTTTGTTGGGATCCGATGGATAGAGAATACTATGTTATGTTGATTATCAATCTATTACCTATGTGTTGTTTATGATCTTGCATGCTCTCCGTTATTAGTAGAGGCTCTGGCCAAGTTTTTACTCTTAACTCCAAGAGGGAGTATTTATGCTCGATAGTGGGTTCATGCCTCCATTAAATCCGGGACGGTGACAAAAAGTTCTAAGGTTGTGGATGTGCTGTTGCCACTAGGGATAAAACATTGATGCTATGTCCGAGGATGTAGTTATTGATTACATTACGCACCATACTTAATGCAATTGTCTCGTTGTTTGCAACTTAATACTGGAAGGGTTCGGATGATAACCTGAAGGTGGACTTTTTAGGCATAGATGCATGCTGGATAGCGGTCTATGTACTTTGTCGTAATGCCCAATTAAATCTCACTATACTCATCATATCATGTATGTGCATGGTCATGCCCTCTCTATTTGTCAATTGCCCAACTGTAATTTGTTCACCCAACATGCTATTTATCTTATGGGAGAGACACCTCTAGTGAACTGTGGACCCCGGTCCATTCTTTTACATCGAATACAATCTATCGCAATACTTGTTCTACTTGTTTTCTGCAAACAATCATCATCCACACTATACATCTAATCCTTTGTTACAGCAAGCCGGTGAGATTGACAACCTCACTGTTTCGTTGGGGCAAAGTATTTTGGTTGTGTTGTGCGGGTTCCACGTTGGCGCCGGAATCTGCGGTGTTGCGCCGCACTACATCCCGCCGCCATCAACCTTCGACGTGCTTCTTGACTCCTACTGGTTCGATAAACCTTGGTTTCTGACTGAGGGAAACTTGCTGCTGTACGCATCACACCTTCCACTTGGGGTTCCCAACGGGTGTGTGCTTTACGCGTCATCAAGACTGTTTTCTGGCGCCGTTGCCGGGGAGATCAAGACACGCTTCAAGGGGAGTCTCCACAATCCAATCTCTTTACTTTTGTTTTTGTCTTGCTTTATTTTATTTACTTTCTTGTTTGCTGCATTATATCAAAACACAAAAAAATTAGTTGCTAGCTTTACTTTATTTACTGTCTTGCACTCTATATCAAAAACACAAAAAAATTAGTTACTTGCATTTATTTTATCTAGTTTGCTTTATTTACTACTGCTAAAATGGGTACTCCTGAAAATACTAAGTTGTGTGACTTCACAACCATAAATAATAATGATTTCTTATGCACACCTATTGCTCCACCTGCTACTACAGCAGAATTCTTTAAAATTAAACCTGCTTTACTGAATCTTATTATGCGAGAGCAATTCTTCGGTGTTAGTTCCGATGATGCTCGCTGCCCATCTCAATAATTTTGTTGAATTGTGTGAAATGCAAAAGTGTAAAGATGTAGATGGTGACATTATAAAATTAAAATTGTTTCCTTTCTCATTAAGAGGAAGAGCTAAAGATTGGTTGCTATCTCGCCTAAGAATAGTATTGATTCATGGACTAAATGCAAGGATGCTTTTATTGGTAGATATTATCCCCCTGCTAAAATTATATCTTTGAGGAGTAGCATAATGAATTTTAAACAATTGGATAATGAGCATGTTGCACAAGCTTGGGAAAGAATGAAATCTTTGGTTAAAAATTGCCCAACCCATGGACTCGACTACTTGGATGATCATCCAAACCTTTTATGCAGGATCGAACTTTTCTTCGCGGAACCTATTGGATTCAGCTGCTGGAGGTACCTTTATGTCCATCACTCTTGGTGAAGCAACAAAGCTTCTTGATAATATGATGATTAATTACTCTGAATGGCACACGGAAAGAGCTCCACAAGGTAAGAAGGTAAATTATGTTGAAGAAACCTCCTCCTTGAGTGATAAGATTGATACTATTATGTCTATGCTTGTGAATGGTAGATCTAATGTTGATCTTAATAATGTTTCTTTAGCTTCATTGGTTGCTCAAAAAGAACATGTTGATGTGAATTTCATTAAAAATAACAATTACAATAATTCTAGGCCATATCCTGCTAATGGTAACTCTTATGGTAGATATGTTTCACCTAATGAGAAAAAGATGTTAGAAATTGAAAGATCCACCAAGAGCTTTATGCAATCACAATATGAGCAAAACAAATTGTTTACTAAAACTATGAATGAACAATCTACCTTGTTGAAGAATATAGGAAATCAACTTGAAAATCTGAATATGGAGATTTCGGGTTGCAAACTAAACTTGCAAATGCTGAAAACCGAATCTCATACATGTCTCACGTCACAATCTTCTTTAATTAATAAAATGGCTGCTAAACCTGAGGATATTGATAATAAAATTGTTACTACAGCAAATGCCATCCAAGTTAGAATTAATGAGAATATAAGATTGATGGCCGAATTGCGTGATAGGTGGGAGAAAGAAGAAAATGCTAAAGAAGATAATATAGCTAAAGTTTGGACTATTACCACCACTAGCAATGCTAATGCTCCACATGTTGTTGCACCTCCTACTAATAATGGTAAAAGAATTGGTGTTGGCAATGTTTCCACTTCTAATGCAAAGCGCGAAAAACTGCCTGAAACTGCTAAAACTGCCTGTGATAAAACTGCTGAAATTTTTTCCAACATTGGGGATGATGATCCCATTGTTGTAGGTCATAATGATTTAGATTTTGATGATTATCACATCTCTGAAGTTATAAAGTTCTTACAAAAACTTGCTAAGAGTCCTAATGCTAGTGCTATATACTTGGCTTTCACAAAACATATTACAAATGCTCTCATAAAAGCTAGAGAAGAGAAACTAGAACGTGAAGCTTCTATTGCTAGGAAGCTAGAGGATGGTTGGGAGCCCATCATTAAGATGAAGGTCAATGACTTTGATTGTAATGCTTTATGTGATCTTGGTGCAAGTATTTCCGTTATGCCTAAGAAAATCTATAATATGCTTGACTTGCCAGCATTGAAAAATTGTTATTTGGATGTTAATCTTGCTGATCATTCTACAAAGAAACCTTTGGGGAGAGTTGATAATGTTCGCATTACCATTAACAATAACCTTGTCCCCGTTGATTTTGTTGTCTTGGATATTGAATGCAATGCATCTTATCCCATTATATTGGGAAGACCTTTTCTTCGAACTGTTGGAGCTATCATTGATATGAAGGAAGGTAATATTAAATATCAATTTCCTCTCAAGAAAGGTATGAAACACTTCCCTAGAAAGAGAATGAAGTTACCTTTTGATTCTATTATTAGAACAAATTATGATGTTGATACTTCGTCTCTTGATAACACTTGATATACACTTTCTGCGCCTAACTGAAAGGCGTTAAAGAAAAGCGCTTATGGGAGACAACCCATGTTTTTACTACAGTACTTTTATTTTATATTTGAGTCTTGGAAGTTGTTTACTACTGTAGCAACCTCTCCTTATCTTTATTTTATTGCATTGTTGTGCCAAGTAAAGTCTTTGATAGTAAAGCCAATACTAGATTTGGATTACTGCGCAGAAACAGATTTCTTTGCTGTCACGAATCTGGGCCTAATTCTCTGTAGGTAACTCAGAAAATTATGCCAATTTACGTGAGTGATCCTCAGATATGTACGCAACTTTCATTCAATTTGAGCATTTTCATCTGAGCAAGTCTGGTGCCTCAATAAAATTCGTCTTTACGAACTGTTCTGTTTTGATAGATTCTGCCTTTTATTTCGCATTGCCTGTTTTGCTATGCTTGATGGATTTTTCTATTCCATTGACTTTCAGTAGCTTTGTGCAATGTCCAGAAGTGTTAAGAATGATTATGTCACCTCTGAACATGTAAATTTTAATTTTGCACTAATCCTCTAATGAGTTGTTTTGAGTTTGGTGTGGAGGAAGTTTTCAAGGATCAAGAGAGGAAGATGATAAAATATATGATCAAGGAGAGTGAAAGCTCTAAGCTTGGGGATGCCCCGGTGGTTCACCCCTGCATATTTTAAGAAGACTCAAGCGTCTAAGTTTGGGGATGCCCAAGGCATCCCCTTCTTCATCGACAACATTATCAGGTTCCTCCCCTGAAACTATATTTTTTATTCCATCACATCTTATGTGTTTTGCTTGGAGCGTCGGTTTGTTTTTGTTTGAATAAAATGGATCCTAGCATTCATTGTGTGGGAGAGAGACACGCTCCGCTGTTGCATATGGACAAATATGTCCTTAGGCTTTACTCATAGTATTCATGGCGAAGGTTGAATCTTGTTCGTTAAATTGTTATATGGTTGGAATCGGGAAATGCTACATGTAGTAATTCTAAAATGTCTTAAATAATTTGATACTTGGCAATTGTTGTGCTCATGTTTAAGCTCTTGCATCATATACTTTGCACCTATTAATGAAGAAATACATAGAGCTTGCTAAAATTTGGTTTGCATAATTGGTCTCTCTAAAGTCTAGATAATTTCTAGTATTGAGTTTGAACAACAAGGAAGACGGTGTAGAGTCTTATAATGTTTACAATATGTCTTTTATGTGAGTTTTGCTGCACCGGTTCATCTTTGTGTTTGTTTCAAATAACCTTGCTAGCCTAAACCTTGTATCGAGAGGGAATACTTCTCATGCATCCAAAATCCTTGAGCCAACCACTATGCCATTTGTGTCCACCATACTTACCTACTACATGGTATTTCTCCGCCATTCCAAAGTAAATTGCTTGAGTGCTACCTTTAAAATTTCCATTCTTTGTCTTTGCAATATATAGCTCATGGGACAAATAGCTTAAAAACTATTGTGGTATTGAATATGTACTTATGCACTTTATCTCTTATTAATTTGCTTGTTGTGCGATAACCATGTTCCTGGGGACGCCATCAACTACTCTTTGTTGAATATCATGTGAGTTGCTATGCATGTCCGTCTTGTCTGAAGTAAGGGAGATTTACCACTCATCAAATGTTTAGAGCATGCATAATGTTAGAGAAGAACATTGGGCCGCTAACTAAAGCCATGATCCATGGTGGAAGTTTCAGTTTTGGACATATATCCTCAATCTCATATGAGAATATTAACTGTTGTTGAATGCTTATGCATTAAAGAGGAGTCCATTATCTGTTGTCTATGTTGTCCCGGTATGGATGTCTAAGTTGAGAATAATCAAAAGTGAGAAATCCAATGCGAGCTTTCTCCTTAGACCTTTGTACAGGCGGCATAGAGGTACCCCTTTGTGACACTTGGTTAAAACATGTGTATTGCGATGACAATCCCGGTAATCCAAGCTAATTAGGACAAGGTGCGGGCACTATTAGTATACTATGCATGAGGCTTGCAACTTGTAAGATATAATTTACATAACACATATGCTTTATTACTACCGTTGACAAAATTGTTTCTTGTTTTCAAAATCAAAGCTCTAGCACAAATATAGCAATCAATGCTTCCCTCTGCGACGGGCCTTTCTTTTACTTTTATGTTGAGTCAGTTCACCTATCTCTCTCCACCTCAAGAAGCAAACACTTGTGCGAACTGTGCATTGATTCCTACATACTTGCATATTGCACTTGTTATATTACATTACATTGACAATATCCATGAGATATTGATACGTCCAAAACGTATCTACTTTCCCGAACACTTTTGCTATTGTTTTGCCTCTAATTTGTGTATTTTGGATGCAACTAACACGGACTAACGCTGTTTTCAGCAGAACTGTTATGGTGTCTCGTTTTTGTGCAGAAATCCAACTTTCAGGAAAAACCTCGGGATTTTGACGAAAGGGCCTATTTTCCCAGAATACTGACGGAGCCAGAAGGACAAGTAAGGTGGAGGCCCGAGGGCCCCACACCATAGGGCGGCGCGGCCCAGGGGGAGCCCGCGCGGCCCTGTGGTGTGGCCCCCTCGGCCGGCCTCCGACGCCCTCCTTCGGACTACTTATTCGCCTCGACCTAAAAACGCACAGGGGAGAAGTCGAAGTCGCCAGAAACCCTCCAGAACGCCGCCACATCGCGAAACTCCGTCTCGGGAGCCAGAAGTCTCCGTTCTGGCACTCCGCCGGGACGGGGAATTGGAGGAGATCATCGCCGCCATCACCGCCAACGCCTCTACATCAACCAGCCATGTTTCCCCCATCCATGTGTGAGTAATTCCCCCGCTGTAGGCCGAAGGGGATGGTAGGGATTGGATGAGATTGGTCATGTAATAGCATAAGATTGTTAGGGCATAGTGCCTAGTGTCCGTAGATGGTACTTTTATGATATTGTTGCAACTTGTTATGCTTAATGCTTGTCACTAGGGCCCGAGTGCCATGATCTCAGATCTGAACATGTTATTATTTCATCATGATATTCATTGTTTATGGTCTTACCCGCAAGTTGTATACACATGTCGCTGTCCGGAACCAATGGCCCCGAAGTGACGAAATCGGGACAACCGGAGGGAATGGTAGCGATGTGAGGATCACATGTGTTCACGGAGTGTTAATGCTTTGCTCCGGTACTCTATTAAAAGGAGTACCTTAATATCCGAGTAGTTTCCCTTGAGGCCCAGCTGCCACCGGCTGGTAGGACAAAAGATGTTGTGCAAGTTTCTCATTGCGAGCACGCACGACTATAATTGGAACACATGCCTATTGATTGATTAGTACTTGGATACCGTTTTATTATTATCTGCAAATGCCCTGCTATGATTGTTACATGAGTTTCTCTCATCCATGCAACGCCCGTCATCCGTCCCCGTGCCTACGAGTATTTTAATCCTGCTGTTTACTATAATCACTACTCGGTGTCTTTGTTACTCGCTGCTCGTTATTCTACTACGCTACTCGCTATAAAACTGTTACTACTGATAAACTCTTGCGAGGAAGTCTGTTTCCAGGTGCAGCTCAATTGACAACTCCGCTGTTAAGGCTTTCAAGTGTTCTTTGTCTCCCCTTGTGTCGAATCAATAAATTGGGTTTTACTTCCCTCGAAGACTGTTGCGATCCCCTATACTTGTGGGTCATCAAGACTATTTTCTGGCGCCGTTGCCGGGGAGCATAGCTTTATTTGGAAGTTCACTTGGATTGATATTGTTCGCTGCAAATTCTCCATCATGGGTAAAACTCGCAATACTAAAGTCGCCATATTACCATCCACTACAAGAAAAGGTACAACTCTGAGTACCTCTGCTGCTCTTGATTCACCATCTGTGATTGATAAACTTGTTTCACCGCCACATGCTTCAAATGCTGGTACTTCTGCTGAATCTGAAAACTCTCATAATACTGATAATATTTCTGCTGTGCTTGATGATAGTGGTTCATTGGGAACTTTTCTAGATGCTTCAATTGCTAGGTCTAGACAAATTGAAAATGCTGAAACTCCTGATGTTACTACACCTGTTAATTCACTTGAACTTGAATACTCTAGTGATGATCTTGATGAAGATTATGTGGAACTTGATGATGATTTTATTGAAAAATGCCATGCTACTACCGATGCAAGAAAAATTAAAAAGTTGCTTGCAGAACATACTGTTAGATATAAACTGTCTCCTGATCCTAAATTTGCCACATCTCCTATAAACATTAAGGATAAAGATTATGATTTTTCTCTTGACCTATCTCATATAGCTATTGTTGAGAAAACACCTTTTTGTGGTACTGAAAAAGAAAGTGCTGTTGAACACATGACTGAGTTATCTACTTTGAGTAGCTTGTTTTCTGATGATGTTAAGAAGCGTACTTACTTTGTTGCTAAAATCTTTCCATTCTCATTAAAGGATGACGCTAAAACTTGGTATAATAGTTTGCCACCTAGTTCTATTAAAAGTCCAAAAGAATTGCTTGCTGTTTTCTTTCGGAAATACTTTCCTGCTAGTGCTCAACATGTTGCTTTGCAGAGAGTTTATAATTTTGATCAGGGAGATGAAGAGAAATTGCCTGAGGCTTGGGCGAGATTTTGCTCTCTTATTAGAGCTCTGCCTGACCATGATTTAGAAAAGCATGATTTACTTGATATATTTTATAGTGGACTAACCATTGAGTCTAGGGCATACCTGGATAGTTGTGCTGGTTGTGTTTTCAGGAAAAGAACTCCATACGAAGCTGAAGAATTATTGGCTAAAATAGGCCGGAATTATGATGATTGGACTACGCCTGAACCAACTCCAACGCCAATAGTGAAGAAGAGGGGTTTAATTAAATTGAATGATGAAGATATGAGGGAAGCCAAGAAGTCTCTCAAGGAGAAAGGTATTAAATCTGAAGACGTGAAGAATCTACCTCCTATAGAAGATATATGTGAGATAATTCCCCCTTCATCCATGATTGAGGTAAATTCCCTTCAACGCTTTACTAGGGAAGATATTCCGTATTCAAAACCTCCTGCGCAATGCTTAGATGAGTTTGATAATTATATTGTTAAGCAAGAAAATTTTAATATGAGAGTAGAGAATCATCTAATGGAAAATTCTCAAGCTATTAGTCAATTGCATGATATTGTGGAGAGAACCTCCAATGATGTTAAGATGCTTGTTAAACATTTTCATATGGTTCAAACTCAAATTGATCAACTCACTAAAGTGCAAAATGACTTGTTAGGAAATAATGCTAAAGAAAAACATGGTTATGAAGTAACAACTAGAGGTGGTGTCTCTACCCAGGATCCTCTATATCCTGAAGGGCATCCCAAAAGAATTGAGCAAGATTCTCAACAAACTAAAACTAGTGCTCCATCTAAGAAAAAGAAGAAGAAACATAAAAATGTTGTAGAATCCTCCGAACCTGCTAATGATCCTAATAGTATTTCTATTTCTGATGCTGAAACTGAAAGTGGTAATGAACATGATAAAGATAATGATAAGAATGATACTCCTGATAAAGAAGAGGTTGAAAAAGAACCTGAAAAGCATGCTAAAAATAATAAGTATACTAAAGAAGATTTTATTGCTGAGAAACATGGTAATGAAAGAGAACCTTGGGTGCAAAAGCAAATGCCTTTTCCTGCTAAGAAACTAAAATCAAAGGAAGAAGAACACTATAATAAATTTTGTGATTGGATGAAACCTTTATTCTTGCAAATCCCTTTGACTGTTGCTATTAAATTGCCTCCTTATTCGAAGTATATGAAAGATATTGTTACTAACAAAAGGAAAATCCCCAATGAGGAAATTTCCACTATGCTTGCTAATTACTCTTTCAATGGCAAAGTTCCAAAGAAGTTGGGCGACCCAGGTATACCTACTATTCCTTGTTCTATTAAGAATAATTATGTTAAAACTGCTCTATGTGACTTGGGAGCCGGTGTTAGTGTTATGCCTTTTTATCTATACAAGAGACTTTACTTAGATAAGTTGATACCTACTGATATATCCTTGCAAATGGCTGATAAATCTACTGCTATTCCTGTTGGTATATGTGAGGATGTTCCTGTTCAAGTTACTAATAACTGCTTGATATTAACTGATTTTGTTGTGTTGGAAATGCCTGAAGATGATAACATGTCTATTATTCTTGGGAGACCTTTTCTTAACACCGCAGGGGCTGTTATTGATTGCAATAAAGGATATGTTACTTTCAATGTTGATGATAAGGAACACACCGTCTATTTCCCCAAGAGGATTGAAAAAGCGTGCGGAGTTAATACTATTTCTCATGTGAGAACTATCAAAGTGGGAACCATCGATTGTCCTATATATGAGCCTAAAGAAGAATATCAAACTCTTATGATTGGATCCATATCAATACAATTCAAGGTAACATGATTGATTTGAGGTTTATTTCTTCATATGCTATATAAAATTTATTTGGTGGCAAGACTTGATCAACCTTGTTAACAAATACATCTTATATGCATAGAGGAGGTAAACAACATTTCTTTCTTCCTCCACTTGCTTTAGTTGCTGTAGCATTTTTAATTTGCAAAGTTACTTAGTTGATTTGAGATTTCAAAAATTTTCCTGGCCAGTAATAATAAACTTAATACCCAGAAATGTGCATTTTTCAAAGTTTTCAAAAATTCGCGAAAATTACACCGTTGGTCCTATTTTTCGACGAGGCACCTGGGAGCACCAGAGGATGACCAGTGGGGCACCACAGGGTGCCACACCACAGGCCGGCGCGGCCAAGGAGGGGGGCGCGCCACCCTGTGGTGTGGGCCCCTCCTTGCCCCACTTCTTCATCTCTTTCTCCCAGCATCTTCTCTCTCCCGAAAAAACTCGAACCAACTTTCTCTCACTCGCGTTTTTGCTCAAGAGCTCAGGATTTTTCGATCTCTTTGCTCAGCCCAGATTTCTGTTTGAAATTTCGCACATTTGCTCTCCGGTATGTGACTCCTTCGATTATCCAAATAGAATTTTGTTTGGTTGAGTATATCTTGAATATTTTGCTGCTGTAGGTAACATGTTTAGTGAGCTTGCATGCTTGTTTTAAGTGGTAGAAACTAGTTTTGATGCATGATTAGTACTCTAGCAAGTTCCTATGGTAGTTTCCCTCAATTATATGTCACCAAATCAAGTTTTATATTGTTTGTTGAAAATTTCAGAAAATGGAAGGAGGTAGGCACCAACTCAACCAACATGAGTTGGAGGTGCCACAGGTCATGAGAGTTCACCGAGAAGAAGGAGTATATCCCACTTACTATCCGTGTGCGGATTTCATGAGAAGTGCAGGGATCTTGCAGGACGTCCAAAATTTAATCTCTCGTGCATGATTGGATGATTTTGTTGATGGGGAACCATGCCAATATGTGAAACTGACTATGTCAGTAGTGCAAGATTTTAAATTCAATTGGTCACGATCTAACCCCATGGTTCAGTACAAAATTTATAATAAAACTGTCAACTTGCCATTCAGTGATTTTTGTGCAGCAATCATAGTGCCGCAATGGGGATCATGCGAGAAGATAAAGGGATCGCCGCAAGAGCTCTTGGACCTCTTCAAGATGATTTGTCATGGAAGGAGCTTCTCAGAGGATGATGGTAAAATCAGTAGTATTCATTTCCAAGCTATTCGTTACTTCGCTTATTTCATTACCAAGTGCGTTCTAGCGAGAAAGAATGGAGGTAAAGTAACTATCCCGGATCTAGCCTTTCTAGCTGCTGCATTACAAGGTAATAGGACTTATAACTTGGGAGCTTTGATAGCCAACAGACTTGCCATTAACCGTGAGAAAGGAGGAATTTGTGGGGGTCTCATCGCCTCTCGCTTATTAGCTATGCATAATGTAGGACCTCACCATCTTGATATTCCGCTCCCCATGGAGAAACTTGACATAGCTTCCATGATTAAGCATGAATTTCTTTCTGGTTCGTCTAAATTAGGGAACCTGTCTTATAGAATACCATTTTACAAGAAATCTTGGACAAGGACTAAGAAAGTTGAAAAATTAGTAGGATTGCCTGCACCTTCTCTGTTTAACCTTGATTCCAGGGAGGATTGGTCAGTCACGGAAAGTGCGGTTAACGCATACATCGAGGGAGGAAGCCATCGTGCACGAGCCAACACGGATGAGGTCGAGGAACACCTCGACTCATCATCCGATGCAGCAAGCTCTTCGCATCCACAAGCTGGGTATGAGGAGCCCCCACGCTTTTCTTCTGCATCGGTACCTTATTATGACTACTCCATGTATGATCCACCGACGTGGAACCCAGACCCTCGATGGGGTTGAACTCCACTTAGGCCAAAAGCCTAAGCTTGGGGGGAGGTATACCGGCATCACTCATTCTTTGCATATTATGATTGCTGGATACTTGTATATACTTGTTTAGTTTGTTTGAGTGGTTTTCTAATGAGAGGAAGATGATATTTGGGGAAGTGCTGCCTGAAAACAGATTCTGGACTATTACCGTAAAAATTCGTGCGCACAGCCAGAACGTTATTTTGCGAAGCCAATTTTTGTGCATGTTCCCCAGGTTGTTATCTAACTTTCATTAGTTGAACACTTTTTGAACTGAGCAACGTATGATTTTTGTAAAAATCGATTTCTGTACTGCTGTCAGGTTTTGGCAGATTTCTGCCATCTCGCTTTTCTGTGTTTCTTTTAGTTTGCTATTTCTTGCTTTCACTTTGTTTCTTTCCCAAAACACAAAAAAACCAAAAATATTTCTGTTGTTTCTCTGCACCATTTGTTTATCTTGGTTTCTTGCATTTGTTTCGCTTTATTTGCTATTGCTAGTTTGCTATAAGAAAACCCAAAAAGATTTTACTTTGTTTGGTTGTTTCCTTTTGTTCTTGTTCTCAAATTCGAAAACACAAAAAATATTTGCTGTTCCTCTTTGGTTTGTAAAGTTCCTTATGAGTTCAATGGTCTTCGGTGGCTGGAGCGTGGTTTTCATTTCATATTATCCAAGCTACACAAGTGAAAAGGCAATAATGACGATCTACGACAATCTAATTGTGGTGAGAGGCTGGTATGAACTCTATTTGTTTTCATTTTTGTACATATACTCATCCATGTGAGCATGCTTAGTTGGTTCATGTGAGGTATATGTTATTTAAGAAAGTCTAGTAGTTCATGATCTCTCATGATTAGCTCCAATTTATTAATATGAGTAGTATGTCATGGATGTTTGCTTGCATTGTTTTATTCATAGATAGGTATGATATTGTGGTATCCTCCTCTGAATAATTCATTTATATCGGCTTGGCACATGCTCACGCATGCATATGACTGAACAAAAGTCAATTAAGCCTCCATGATTTACATTGCTTCAGAGTTCTTGCATCACTTTTATGCCTCAGTTAATTTATTTTGCCGCAAGCATGATTATGACGATTCATTGCTCTCTTGATTTGTCGCTCCCTAGTCTTTTGCTAGCCTTCACTTGTACTGAGCGGGAACGCTGCTCGTGCCTCCAAACACATGAAAACCAAGTTATTCCAGAGTGTCCACCATAAATACCTATGCATGGCATTTCAAACCATTCCAAGTAAATTCGCATGCGCTACCTTTAAAACCTTCAAAATTCTTCTCAATTTGTGTTTATGTTTCATAGCTCATGAGGAAGTATGTGGTGTTTAGCTTTCAACCTTGTCATTTACTTTTGACGGACACTCATATGGACTAGTGGCACATCCGCTTATCCAATAATTTTGCAAAAAGAGCTGGCAATGGGATTCCCAGTCCCGAATTAATTAACTTAAATAGACACTCCTCCATGGTTTGTGATTGTTGGACGGCACCCGAAGGATTCGGTTAGCCATGGCTTGTGTAAGCAAAGGTTGGGGGAGTGTCGTCATCATAATAAAACTAAACTAAAAAGGCACTCCTTCATGGTATGTGATTGGTGGCAGGCACCCGAGGATTCGGTTAGCCATGGTTTGTGTAAGAAAGGTTGGAAGGAGTGCCACATAAAAATGCAAATAATTCATGGGAGCCGCTCTTGAAAGTCCGGTTGGCGAGGTAGTTGGTGTACCCATTACCATTCGTTGACAACAACAAACACCTCTCAAAATAATTTTACTCCCTGCTTTACAAATGAAAAGCTCTAGCGCATGTTAATCCTCGCTTCCCTCCGCGAAGGGTCAATCTTTTACTTTTATGTTGTGTCTCCATCCTTTCTTTGAGCACTTTCTTGAGAGCACAACTATCATTCTTAGTATAATATGCTTGTCTCAAAATATGATTGATTGTGGTATAACTTTGATGCTTTTATCTTTGAAAATCACTACTTCTAGTATTTCTATGAACTCCAGAGGTGCCCGGGCATTTATGTTTTGCCGATCAAATACAGGCAAGCGAGATACCACTTTATCATACTCTCTTATGAACATTGCAATCCTGCTTATATACATGATTCATGATGCTTATTATTAATTGTTGGTACCTCTTCATGATTGACATAGCTGTTAGATGATCTTATTTGCATGTATCTTATTATGAACTGCTTAAGTATTAGCCATATCATGAGAATATATACATCATATGAGCAAATGTGTTCGTGAAAGTTCTTTTATCGCTCAGTTGTTAACTGAATTGCTTGAGGACAAGCAATAAGCTAAGCTTGGGGGGAGTTGATACGTCCAAAACGTATCTACTTTCCCGAACACTTTTGCTATTGTTTTGCCTCTAATTTGTGTATTTTGGATGCAACTAACACGGACTAACGCTGTTTTCAGCAGAACTGTTCCGGTGTCTCGTTTTTGTGCAGAAATCCAACTTTCAGGAAAAACCTCAGGATTTTGACGAAAGGGGCTATTTTCCCAGAATACTGACGGAGCCAGAAGGACAAGTAAGGTGGAGGCCCGAGGGCCCCACACCATAGGGTGGCGCGGCCCAGGGGGAGCCCACGCGGCCCTGTGGTGTGGCCCCCTCGGCCGGCCTCCGACGCCCTCCTTCGGACTAGTTATTCGCATCGACCTAAAAACGCATAGGGGAGAAGTCGAAGTCGCCAGAAACCCTCCAGAACGCCGCCACATCACGAAACTCCGTCTCGGGAGCCAGAAGTCTCCGTTCTGGCACTCCGCCGGGACGGGGAATTGGAGGAGATCATCGCCGCCATCACCGCCAACGCCTCTACATCAACCAGCCATGTTTCCCCCATCCATGTGTGAGTAATTCCCCCGCTCGTAGGCCGAAGGGGATGGTAGGGATTGGATGAGATTGGTCATGTAATAGCATAAGATTGTTAGGGCATAGTGCCTAGTGTCCATAGATGGTACTTTTATGATATTGTTGCAACTTGTTATGCTTAATGCTTGTCACTAGGGCCCGAGTGCCATGATCTCAGATCTGAACATGTTATTATTTCATCATGATATTCATTGTTTATGGTCTTACCTGCAAGTTGTATACACATGTCGCTGTCCGGAACCAATGGCCCCGAAGTGACAGAATCGGGACAACCGGAGGGAATGGTAGCGATGTGAGGATCACATGTGTTCACGGAGTGTTAATGCTTTGCTCCGGTACTCTATTAAAAGGAGTACCTTAATATCCAGTAGTTTCCCTTGAGGCCCGGCTGCCACCGGCTGGTAGGACAAAAGATGTTGTGCAAGTTTCTCATTGCGAGCACGCACGACTATAATTGGAACACATGCCTATTGATTGATTAGTACTTGTATACCGTTTTATTATTATCTGCAAATGCCCTGCTATGATTGTTACATGAGTTTCTCTCATCCATGCAACGCCCGTTATCCGTCCCCGTGCCTACAGTATTTTAATCCTGCTGTTTACTATAATCACTACTGCTGTCTTTGTTACTCTGCTGCTGTTATTCTACTACTGCTACTGTTATAAAACTGTTACTACTGATAAACTCTTGCGAGCAAGTCTGTTTCCAGGTGCAGCTGAATTGACAACTCCGCTGTTAAGGCTTTCAAGTGTTCTTTGTCTCCCTTGTGTCGAATCAATAAATTGGGTTTTACTTCCCTCGAAGACTGTTGCGATCCCCTATACTTGTGGATCATCAGATATACATGTTATAAGTTGAAAGCAACCGCTGAAACTTAATCTTCCTTTGTGTTGCTTCAATACCTTTACTTTGATTTATTGCTTTATGAGTTAACTCTTATGCAAGACTTATTGATGCTTGTCTTGAAAGTACTATTCATGAAAAGTCTTTGCTTTATGATTCATTTGTTTACTCATGTCATTACCATTGTTTTGATCGCTGCATTCATTACATATGCTTACAATAGTATGATCAAGGTTATGATGGCATGTCACTCCAGAAATTATCTTTGTTATCGTTTACCTCGCTCGGACGAGCAGGAACTAAGCTTGGGGATGCTGATACGTCTCCGACGTATCGATAATTTCTTATGTTCCATGCCACATTATTGATGATATCTACATGTTTTATGCATACTTTATGTCATATTTATGCATTTTCCGGCACTAACCTATTAACGAGATGCCGAAGAGCCGCTTGCTATTTTCTCGCTGTTTTTGGTTTCAGAAATCCTAGTAAGGAAATATTCTCGGAATTGGACGAAATCAACGCCCAGGGGCCTATTTTGCCACGAAGCTTCCAGAAGACCGAAGAAAAGACGAAGTGGGGCCACGGGGCGCCGCCACACTAGGGCGGCGCGGCCCAGGGGGGCTCGCGCGGCCCTAGCGTGTGGGGCCCCCGTGACGCCTCCTGACCTACCCTTCCGCCTACATATAGTCTTCGTCGCGAAACCCCCAGTACCGAGAGCCACGATACGGAAAACCTTCCAGAGACGCCGCCGCCGCCAATCCCATCTCGGGGGATTCAGGAGATCACCTCCGGCACCCTGCCGGAGAGGGGAATCATCTCCCGGAGGACTCTTCACCGCCATGGTCGCCTCCGGAGTGATGAGTGAGTAGTTCACCCCCGGACTATGGGTCCATAGCAGTAGCTAGATGGTCGTCTTCTCCTTATGTGCTTCATTGTCGGATCTTGTGAGCTGCCTAACATGATCAAGATCATCTATCCGTAATGCTATATGTTGTGTTTGTTGGGATCCGATGGATAGAGAATACTATGTTATGTTGATTATCAATCTATTACCTATGTGTTGTTTATGATCTTGCATGCTCTCCGTTATTAGTAGAGGCTCTGGCCAAGTTTTTACTCTTAACTCCAAGAGGGAGTATTTATGCTCGATAGTGGGTTCATGCCTCCATTAAATCTGGGACAGTGACAGAAAGTTCTAAGGTTGTGGATGTGCTGTTGCCACTAGGGATAAAACATTGATGCTATGTCCGAGGATGTAGTTATTGATTACATTACGCACCATACTTAATGCAATTGTCTGTTGTTTGCAACTTAATACTGGAAGGAGTTCGGATGATAACCTGAAGGTGGACTTTTTCGGCATAGATGCATGTTGGATAGCGGTCTATGTACTTTGTCGTAATGCCCAATTAAATCTCACTATACTCATCATATCATGTATGTGCATGGTGATGCCCTCTCTATTTGTCAATTTCCCAACTGTAATTTGTTCACCCAACATGCTATTTATCTTATGGGAGAGACACCTCTAGTGAACTGTGGACCCCGGTCCATTCTTTTACATCGAATACAATCTACTGCAATACTTGTTCTACTGTTTTCTGCAAACAATCATCATCCACACTATACATCTAATCCTTTATTACAGCAAGCCGGTGAGATTGACAACCTCACTGTTTCGTTGGGGCAAAGTACTTTGGTTGTGTTGTGCAGGTTTCACGTTGGCGCCGGAATCCCTGGTGTTGCGCCGCACTACATCCCGCCGCCATCAACCTTCGACGTGCTTCTTGGCTCCTACTGGTTCGATAACCTTGGTTTCTTACTGAGGGAAAACTTGCTGCTGTGCGCATCACATCTTCCTCTTGGGGTTCCCAACGGACGTGTCATCTACGCGCATCACATATATTCTCGCTGTCTCACGCCCTTGCACTATTTAGCAAAACATAAATTTGGTGCATGTTTTTAAAGCCTACCTACTAGATATTTTTGAATGTGGCGGTTAAGATTCATTTTTTCGGTCCAACCACGCGTTTCATTAATAGCCAATCAAGTTACATGAACTAAATAAACATGGAAACTAATAGAGGGAGAAAACTTTGTAAATAGAACCCTAAATGATAAATTTTTTTAGAACCATCCCTTTGTTTTCTAGCTCTCGTCGAAGCTAGTGACCAACGCGAACCTCCAACATCTCCTAGTGCATCTTCGAAGAGACACCGAGGCTCGGCCATTTCCAAATTAAAAAGTATAATTAATGAGACTTTATGAGTCGATCAATAGGTCCGCTGCAAGCAACAACAACAAATCCACCACCTTTAGGCGGACATCCTTGCTTGAGAACATTCACCTCATCCCACAACGCCGCCGTCGTGGGTAACGATGAATGCCAACAACACGTTGAGAAACAATACCTCACTAGAGCTAAAGAATGACGAGAAAACCAAGCTACCGATCTAAATGATCGACAAACACACGTTGCCATCAAACTTCGTGCCGTGGTGATGAAGGCCACCGCAGATGTGATAGTACAGCTGAGACAGATTTATTCGCCAGCGGAAAGACTCTAAGGACATCTCCAACGGGGCAACGCAAATCGGACGCGCAAAATATCCGTTTGCGTCACCTGACGGACGCGAAAGTGACCGTTTCTGTCTGCGCGTCCGTTTGCATCTGGGGGTGCCTCCAGCGGGCCGACGCAGTTTTTTCAACTTTTTTTCTTTCTCTTTTCCATTTAAACATAGTTTCAAATATTTACACAAACTAACACATAATTTGGCACATGGTTTTACACAAACTAACACATGTGTTAGGCATATGCTTTTACATAAACTAATACATAGTTTGAACCATGGTTAACACAAATTAAAATATTGTAAAAAAGGAAAGCTAGTAGTGTTGGTTCCGTATGTTCGCTGCAAAAAAAAACACTCTCAGGCACTCCCAGTCATCCAAACTGGAAAATCCAGCTGGTGCCGGTACCCCTGTTCGTTTTTTCGAGAAAGAACATCCAGAAACCTCCACTAGCAGCTTCAATTGGCTCATAGCCATATTCGCTGCAAAGAAACAACACTCTAACAGTTTTAACTGTCGGTGTCCGAGCCGGACTCGCCGTTGTGGTAGTGCCTCCGGCAGGCTGTGTCGTCGAACACCTTGACGATCATCTCGCCGTACCCCTCGTAGAGGAAGGTGAGCTGGCAGCCGGGCTCAAGCGCGAGGTCACGGGCAAACTTGTCCCACCCCGTGTGCAGGTACATCTTGCCATGCCCGTCGAACAAGACCTCGAAAGGCCCCCGGCAGAAGTAGCTGTAAGTGCGCCGGCTCGATGCACTCGGCGAACTTGTCCGAGAGCCGATTGATGCCGAGTGGGTCGTCGTCGATGCGGAGGATGAACTCGAAGCAGTGCTCCTCCTGCGAAGACGAGGAGGGCGCAGACGACTGTGGGGCCGTAGCTGCTCCACCACGGCGGCCCCTACCCCTACCCCGGCCCCGGGGGCGCCCAGGCCCGCGGCCTCGACCGCCTCGCCGGCCACCAAGACCCGCCATGGACTTCCTTGCGGGGCTAGCTGCATCACATGAAGAGCTAGGCGGTGCTACGGTGGAGCATGTGGAGGCTAGAGTTTGTGCGGAGGAGTGGATGAGGAAGAAGAGCACGCGCCCTCATTATATAGGCCGGAGGCAGGCGACGGTCGTGGGACGCGTGGCGTCGTCATTGCTGCGTTGGCGGAGGTGGGCGGCGACCGCTCGGCAGGTGAGGCGTCGCCATTAACGTGCCGCAGACTGTCGAAGCGACGCAGCGGCACCAGTCACTGGCGCGCCTGAGAAGACACATCAAGCCAGGGTCGCTGCCAGGCGAGCCCGACGAAACATCCGCCAGACTCGAGCGGATACTTTGCGTGTTCACGCAGCGTCCGCAGAGACGCATCCTAGAAGCATATTTGGACCAGGTTTGCGTCGCTGCGGATGACCCGATCACTTTGCGTCGCTCCGCTGGAGGTAATACCAGATACATTTTTTGGTCCGGTGGACGCAAACGGTCGCTCAGCATTTCGCCGCTGATGCCCTAACTCTAACTTCTAAAGCTAGAACATAAACATAACGGAGGAACCCTCCCTTACACCGCAATACATGTCCTGTGTGAATTCTCAGGCTCCGCCGATCGCCACATACGTCTAGGCCGCCTTTTTCCGGTGCGGAACTTTCGCGATCACCCCCATTGTACGTCTGGCAGCCATCGCGCCGCGCGCAAATTAACATCTCGTCATACCGGCGCAACGCTCTGATATGCCAACCGAATTCAACTTTTGGTCCTAGGCGGACACGCAGAGATTCTTCCCGTGCGCGCTTTGCTCTTCCGATGGAGTGCCTCCGTCGGGAAATCACGATCGCGCGCGTGGGAGCACGCTACGTACCGATCGCGAGATCACGCATAAAATTTTGCGGCGCGCGGCAGACATATTTGCCTCATCATCTTTACCCGTACACAGCCGCTCTTTCGGGCGCGCTGATCCGATCAAATCATTCATATTTTGTTCTCTGTTTTTGGCTTCTCCTCGTCACCATCGGACTCTGATCTTATCGTCCTGGATTGATGGATTTGCACCGCTGATGCTGTACTGTCCGGCCGGGTTTCTGTCGGCAACGGATCGGAGGTACTGCAGCGCATGTACTACGAAGGCGGCCAGCAGGCATGGAAAATAGTCGTATTTAGAGCAATTTAACAGTAGAGCTAACAGTCAGCTATAATCGTATTTAGAGCAACATCGGTGAAATGAAGTTTCTGGGGGAAAAGACAAAAAAGGAAATGAGTGGTTGGGTTGGAAATGCCATGTCTATTGGAGGAAGAGTTGTCAAGATTGATGCTTGTCTGTCCAGTGTGGCTGTCTATCAAATGTCAATGAGGCTGCTCCATAAGTCAACTATTGAGCAACTTGAAAAACCCATCAGATCATTTTTCTGGGCTGGAAGTGCTGACAAAAGGAAATACCATTTTGTCAAATGGAAATGGATCTGTAAACCAAAAAGAAAAGGTGGTTTGGGTATAAAAAATCTCCATTGGTTCAATATCAGTCTAATGTGCAAGTGGTGGTGGAAATTGGAAAATGAAACAGGGCCTTGGCAAGATCTGATGAAACAAAAATATATGAGTCATGGTGGTATACACCTTACCAGAAAAAGACCTGGAGATTCCCCTCTGTGGTCTGACATGCTACAGGTGAAACAGGTATATCTGAAAGGAAGAAGAATGAAGGTGGGGAATGGCAAAGACACAAGCTTCTGGGGTGATGCATGGTGTAGTCAGATTCCTCTAAAAGACAGATTCCCAGAAATTTATGATATTTGTGTGGAGCAAAATGTGACAGTGGCTGAGGCTGCAGACATGAACTGGAACTTTTCCTTCAGAAGATGGATGACTCCTGACATTGCTCTGCAGATTCATGGGTTGAATCAAATCATGTCACAGACTGTGTTATCTGCTGAGCAAGATAAACCTCACTGGAAGTGGACAAAAAATGACAAGTTTTCTGTTAAATCAACCTATAATCATTTAAGCAGCAATGGCAGAGATAGAACTTTCAAACACCTTTGGAAGAGTAAAATCCCCCTGAAGATCAAGATCTGGCTTTGGATGATTTGGCACAATGCCATTGCCACAAAAGATAACTTGTTGAAAAGAAACTGGCAAGGAAGTGCAACATGTCAGTTCTGCAATGGGCTTGAAACTATTCCACATCTTTTCTTTTCCTGTCCAGCTGCAAAGTTTGTTTGGAGTGCAGTGGGTAATTTGATTGGGGCAAGATCAAGGCCTGGATCTTTCACACAATTCTTTTGGTGGATCCCTCAATTCATCCCTGCAAGCAGAAACACGCAGATTGCAGGGTTGGCTGCGATTTGCTGGGCAATCAGGAAGCTTAGAAATAGATCCTGCTTTGATCATAAATTGATCAAAGACCCTGTTGAGCTAATCAGTTACTCCACTGTCTTTATGAAATATTGGGCAAGTAGTCATGGGGAAAAAGATGCGGATGAATTGCGCCTGGGAGCTGATGGACTTCTGAAACTGGCCACTGCATCAAGAACTGCTGGAGAAGCTCGGACGGGACCTGGACGTAGGCAAAGGACCCTGATGATCAGAGAAGCCAGAGACTCTGCTGATGAAACAGATGCTATGGAGGAGGAGGAACACACAGATATCGCTTGATGCTTATGGTTGTAGCCGCTGATAGTTATGGTTACCTGTTTTGGTGGCTTTCGTTTTATTAGGTTGGTCTGGTGTGTTGCCCGGTTTCTGTGAAAACTTCTGGTTGCTCATGTTGTCTGCTGGCCTCGGGCGGCTTTTTGTATAGTTTGTGTTCGTTGCTTTAGCTAGACCTTGTGTAACTTGCCAGGTTGGCAAGAGATACTCTCTGTATGGTTTCGTTATCCCGTGGTAATGAAATCCGATCCAGGTGGATCGTTTGGAAAAAATAATCGTATTTAGAGCAATTTAACAGTAGAGCTAACAGTCAGCTATAAACAATTGCCATGTCATTTATAGCCAACTTTATTTTCATACTACTTAGCTAAGAAAATATGCTTGCCCCATATTCTTTCAAAAAAGTCAAGCTAAGTAAAATTGAAGTAGAGCTAACAGTCAGCTATAAACAATTGCCATGTCATTTATAGCCAACTTTATTGTCATACTACTTAGCTAAGAAAATATGCTTGCCCCATATTCTTTCAAAAAAGTCAAGCTAAGTAAAATTTATATAAACTTAATTTTCAGAAAATATCAATAAATATGATATTCTATAGATATTACATGAAAGTATATTTCATGATGTGTCTAATAATATTAATTTTGTATCTTGTATGTTAATAATTTTTTTGTAAAACCTTCACCAAACCTTAATTGGTTTGACTTTTTAAAAATAATATAAATTTTATTCATATGAACAAAATTAGTACTACTTTAATAATATGTGGTTCACCTTACACTCTCATAAATTCCCTAGTAGCGTGATGTAAATCTAACTCGTGCATTAGATCTTACTTCTCTTTTCTCTCCTCTAACTCGCTAAAATATAGTAATTCTTACCGCATGCTTATATCTTTCTACTGTACTTTCTCTTGTCGGAAGAAATGAAAGATATTGTGATTAGCGTGATTAGGTGTTGGTTTTTTTCTCAGCGGTTCAGTATGACTTCCCAACGAAGGCTGAAAAAATTCAAAATTTTGGGTCATTGAAAGAGTCAGATCAGCCGGTGACCATAGGGTCAAAGCTACGTGTAAGCCTTGGTGTATATATGGTCGAGAAATACAGATTGGCTCTCGGGCGCCACACACCCCCATACTTGGAAAAATAGAAAATTATATAAAAAAGGTTTAAAAAATCGTACTTTTTTGGAAATCAAAGATGATCAGGTATTGTATTTGAAATAAAATATTTCCCTAAAAAATTACCTTTGTTGTATCCTAGGTAAAGAAAAACTCGGAACGCATCATAACCAGGTACTATTCACTTTATATTTGTCATAATTTTGTTTTTGTTGCCCTCAGGACCATGGGAATCATTTGGTTTACAAACTTTTTTTTTCAAATACAATCTTGATCATCGTTGGTTTTCAGGAAGATTTTTATTTTACTTTTTAAAATTACTACCATTTTTTTTTTGGTGTATGAAGATGTGTAGCACCCCAGAGCCAAAAATCGTTTCCTGACAAAGTACCCCTCTGGTAAAACGTGATAGATACATCAGTCTCCTTATTAGATCGGCCGGCTCGCGGCTGCAAATGCAACATAAATTAGCTCTGTTGGTGGTTTACCAAAAACAAAACCATTTGACAAATAATTAATTAAAAACAAGAAATAATTAAAACCAAAAACATAAGATGACAGATAAACGAAAACTGCACAATTGACATGGAAAATAGAGAGTCCATGACCATGACCTAAGGGCATGTACAATGGAAAGACGCTTACGGAAGAAAAGAAAACCAAGCACTGTGGGTCAATTTGGAAAATTATTTCACCAAATAAGATGAAGATTGTAATCTGGAGGATGGCTCATGATTGTCTTCCTACCGTATTTCAGTTACAATGGCGTCATATTCCAGCTGATGACTCCTGCGTCTTCTGTGGGCGTTCTGAGAGGGTGGAACACACTTTTTTATTCTGTCCCTTTGCTGCAGCAGTCTGGGACGAAGTGAAGAAGCATCTCCAGGTTAAGTTGCGCAAGAATGAGTTTTCAAATATGCGTGAATGGTTATTCAGCTTCCTGGACTATGCCTCGCCTGTTCAAGCAACAACTTTGGCCGTCACGTTGCTAGCACATTTGGGAATCTAGAAATGATGCCAGGAACGGACAGGACCATCTTCAACTGATGCGTGTTGCCAGCAAGATCAAGGCATACGTGGAGAACATTGTTCAGCATTGCTACAAACCTTCGAGAGCTAGCAGATATGAGTCCACGACAGCTCCAAAATGGATTCCACCACCGTGCGATCAGGTATGTGTTAATGTTGATGCAGCTGTCTTCCAAGCTAAGCATCGGATGGGTTGGGGTGCAGTGGTGAGGGATCACACTGGATCCGTTCTTCTTGCATGCAATGAAGGAGTGGACGGTATTACTGCACCAGAAATGGCAGAGGCTGTTGCAGTTCGGCAAGCTCTGTCGATTACGAGGGATAAGGGTTTTCAGAAGATCATTCTGATGTCAGACTATCTCTCAACGTATCCTATCACCTGAGAAGGATCGTTCTGCTGTAGGAATTGTGGTGGGCGACATCAAAAGCCTGGCTATTGAGTTCTCTACTGTTTCTTTCAAGCACACTAGTCGGAAAAATAATGTCGCAGCACATCTGTTAGCTCGTAGTAGTGAGACTACTTTTTGTATTTTCTCTTTACATGTTTTACCGGTCGCTATCAGGAAAGAACTTTGTATTGATGTGTGTTAATCAATAAAGCTGTGATGTTCTCTAAAAAAACAAGCACTTAGAAAAACGCCTCAGCTTCCAACGCAGATAACTATTCGAGCGCGCTGATTGAAGTAAGGCTCACTCATTCATTCACCCACTGGCCGAATAGCTAGCAATAAGCGTCGACTCGAACTGAAGCGGCGACGCTAAGCATGACCCAGGATCGAACCATGATCTGAGCGCACATGAGGGATAAGGCCTCTCCCACGCGGCTACTCTTCTCGCGTTTACGAGTCCGAATGGGTCGCGGTGGATAAAAACGCGACCCAACGCAGTCACGCATCCTAAATACGAAAGGCCCGGTATCCGGGATGTTCCAAACTCTGCCAAAATCTGGACCAGGTTTGTGTCCCGCGGATGGCACGCGACATTCCTATTAAATGTGGACTGGGGAGGGGGACTGTCCCTATCCAGTCCCCAGTCCCTGCTCCGCTCCACACGCACGAGCTCGAGCTTGAGCTTCCGCGCCGCCATGGCCCCGAAGCGTGAGTTCTCACCATCGGCGAACGACCACGAGGTCGGCAGCAGCCGGCTAGCCGCGCCGGCATCTTTCGACATGGGGCCGCTGGTGGCGCAGATCTTCTAGGAGGCCGGCGCCCCAATGCCGTCCCAAAGATCTTGGTGGGCTTGGAGTGCTCAACGTTGAGAATTTTGCAAGAGCTCTTAGATTGCGGTGGCCTTGGTTAGAATCGACGGACCCAACCAAGATTTGGGTTGGCTTGGGAAATCCTTGCACGGAAGTAGACATGGACCTTTTCTATGCTTGCACAAATATCGTTGTGGAAAATGGGAAGAACACGAAGTTTTGGGACGCCCCTTGGCTTAATGGCTCAGAAGCCTAAAGACCTCGCCCGTCTCATCTATGCGAAGTCAAAGAGAAAGAATTGGACGATCAACAAGGCTACAAAAAATGATGCTTGGATTAGCATGATCCATATTGAAGGAGATCTCACCTTGGCTCACTTGGAGCAATTTATTGATCTTTGGACTAAGCTTAATGGCTACAACTTTAACGAGGCGTGGAGGATTCCATCTCTTGGACGCTCACGGAAGATGGCCACTACATGGCGGCATCGGCTTCCAAAGCACAATTTCTTTTGGTACCATTGCCTCCAATTTTAAGAGGACGGTTTGGAAGATTTGGGCACCTCCAAAAATTAAGCTTAATATATTGTCGTTTTTTTTTTTAAAGTTCTTTGGTTGGCTTGCCCTTCAAAATAGGCTTTGGACGGTGGATCGGTTGCAAAAAAAGATGTTGGCCTAATTGCGGTAATTGCCCTCTATGCATGAGGAGTGCGGGGTCCATCGATCACCTCCTTGTTCATTGCCGTTTCACCCAAAGGCTTTGGGGTCTAATCAAAGAGTGGCTCGGTTTATATTCTATTGAACTCTACACGTGGCTTGCTATTTCTCTTCATGAGTGATGGAGCCTCGTGACCGGTGCCTCTGCACCAAACCGGAAAGCTCTTGGGTCCGTTGTTCTCCTCACCTCTTGGGAGATTTGGAATGAGCGAAATGCTAGAATTTTTAGGCACAAACATGCTCCGCCAACAGTGGGTTTCGAAAATATTAAAAAAGAGCTAAAACTTTGGGTCGCCGCGGGGGCGAGGTGTGCGAGTTTTTTGATGCCGCGAGAGTAGGCGGTTTGTAAAGTTACGTTGGGTTACATTGTAAAACTTCTTTCATTATTCTCCTTAATTAATAAAATAAGGCAAAACTTTTACCTCCGTTAAAAAAAAACGATTCATAGCTTTGTCACTTCGTGACGTTATTTTTTTTCCGGAGTCCATTGCATGGGCTTATGGGGTGCATGGTTCAATACATTCTTGGGCTAATGATACCTACGAGTGTGCATGTATGTATATGGGCTGGGAGCCTACTTGGTGGCACCGGGCTGGTCATCTAAATAAAGAAAAAACCCTCAAAAAAAATCTAAATAAAGAAAAAGAGACCTGGTCCTTCTAGTTTGAGAAACATAATGATAGACCATACAATATTCTCTGCACCCATGATAAAGTGTACAGGCGATGATATATTTGCTAGTACTAATACCAGTGACAATGCAATTTTGGACGAATACCTTCGTAAGATTCTAACCACCAAAAGATAAACCCTATTATTAACCTACATACATTACAAATACCGAAGTACGTCCGATTCATATTACGTATTATTATTATTATTATTATTATTATTATTATTATTAAAGTATTAGTAACATTTTAAATTATCCTACGTACTACAAAATCCCAATTATATAGCATTAAAATTCACGGTATCATCGGCCCGGCCGCCAAAGTTGGTGACCCATCAAGTTCACAAGTATCAGCGCAGCGGGGCATAGAATCCATGCATCCATCCATGTCGCCGGCACGAGCGTACGTCCATCGTTCGTACATTCGCTGCGTCGGGCCGCCGGCCATTCACTCCAACGGCCCACGGCGCCCACAGCTTCACGCTTGCCGCTGTGCGCGCCTGCGCTGGAAGGAATCAACAGGATCGTACAATGCAGTGCCCTCCATCCGATGCTATTCTTTCTCGTGGCTTCGCGTGCGCGATGTTCTCAATCTGAGAAAGAAGAAGAAGAAGGGCCTAATAATTCCATCATTTCCGGACTTCAATTCGGTCGATGGATGGACGATCCATCCATACATCCATCGTCTCTTTCCGCCCCAGTACGGCAGTGTCAATCGTGGCACAGCGTATCATACATTGCTGTCTGATCGTGGCTTTTCAAGTTAACACTGTTACTGTACCGTGAAGATGATGATAGTTGATAGGGTTGGATATCCGAAGAAGGCCCCTCCTCTATACTGTATGATGTGCTCCTACAGTCCTATAGTGTGTCATGCAAAAAGGATTTTTAATGTGCTTCCTAAATGTTCGTGTACCAAAGAAAAGGCTGTCGTCTTCGTGCATCTACAGCAAGAGTTTGATGTGCAGATAAATCACACATATAGCTTGTTAGATCTGTACTATTGTCTCGATTAAACAATGTCAATCGAGACATGCAGCTGTCTTTGAGTCGACGAAACTTGCAGAGGTTGTTCTGCTTTCGTCTATGCGTCGATGTTTTGAACCTCGTATAACTGAAACTCGGAGCCACACTAGTAGAAGAAGGGTCTAGTTTGGAGCTGCTCGGAGCATTAGTTCTGGTCGTGTTTGGAATCGGGACTAATGTGAGCATTTGTTCCAGTTCGAACCGGTAGGACGGTGCAAGATTCTAGTATTGATTCGAAAGTGACCGTTAGTTTCAGTTGGAAACACCAACCCGGACTAAAGGTTTTGTGGTTTTTCTTTTGCTCCACCCCCGCCTCCTGTGGATCGCCTTTTTTAGGTTTTAGGTTTTTGCAAAAAAGAAATTTAATAAATTTATTTTTATTTATTTACTCAAGATTATTATTGCATCATTACTTGTGTTTATTAAAATAATTATTTGAAATTCAAACAATATAAAGAAGTTTGACATCTTGAAGGAGAGGTTAATAGGATTAATATGATACTAATATTAATAACATGCGCACAAAGAATTTGAAAGCGGGACAAAAGGAACTCAAAAGTTAAGCATGTCTAGTGCTAGAAGATGGGTGACCGATCAGGAAATTTGGACCATGAGTAAGTAATTTGACTAGAGATATAGTTAGAGACTAAATTAGTGAAATAACTCAAATAGTAGAAATTCGGAAAAAACTAGAAAAAAAAGAGAGAGTGGAAAAAGATAGGAAAAGAATGAATGAAAAATACACATACTGGCCTTTAGTCCCGATTGGTGTTACAAACGGGGAATAAATGTCTTCCGCCCAGGCGCCTGCCGCCCACGTGGAGGGCGTTTAGTACCGGTTTGTAACACAACCCAGACTAAAGAGGAGGGCTTTAGTCCTGATTTCATAGCCCTGGTTGCAAAACCGGGACTAAAGGCCCTTACCAACCGGCCAAAAAGGCCTGTTTTCTACGAGTGCCAGCTTGGGCTCCTCATTTAAAAAACCAATCAGTGATGTTTATAGTTCTATCGATAAAATGCTCCACCGTTCTCAGCTGTAATAATTTAGATATCGGTGTTGCCCCTCTTCATTTGTTTTTCCATATCGAGCCGCTACACAATGTTGTTGAACAACCTTGGGATTTGGGCTCTTTCTCTTTTCTCCCAACCGATCTCGCCCTCCCTCTCCTGCCACCACTGCTCCTCCCCGTATACAGTGTCGGCTGGACCCTACCCTCTCCTCACCGGTGGGAACCTACGAGGAGACGGGTGAGGGTTCCCTCCTTGTACAACAATAGTCTAGGTCTTGGTGTTGGCTTTATGCCAGCAGATGGGAGTGGGTGGTTGTAAGGATATATTACGCCATGTGTGATTTTGCCAATTCTTCCCAATCGATTAATATTTTCATTGAGTTTTATATGAAGTAATATTCCGTAGGTATTGCATGGAGACCATGTGTTAGATTCAACTGTGGATGCGATGGAGATAAAGATATATGTTGTGTATTGGCATCAAAATAATAGATTGGAAGAGATTCATATGATATGATCAAGAAAAAGAAATGAAAATGGAGTTCTTCTGTGAAACCCAAATAAGGCGTGCCCTAGCTTATGTGTTAACCCTTGGAGGTTGAAGAACTTGAGAGTATATCTACAAGTTATGGCTCTATGTCGAAGTTAGAATGTCTCATGACTTGAGTCATGGTTGACCAAGACTAGGCGCATGCAATCAAATGGAAAATTCTTTATGTGCCTCAAGATTTTGTAATAGAGAATGAGAAGAAACAAAGTATATTTCAAAGGGCATCAAAAGGAGGATTCCATATAGCCCATGAGAGAATGACATCAAGTGGTGATCGTCATCAAGAAAAATATAAGATTGACCAAGTCAAAGAGCAAAGATTGGATTCAAATTGCTAAACACATGAAGCATAAAGAATGTATCACATGAGATAGTGTGACCTTGTGGTATAGTCATATTTATCAATTATGTTGAGAATTAACCCATTATGTATGTGTCTTTGTTTTGTTTGTGTGATCAGTTGGGTATCCTTCCATGGGAATCCATCCAAATGGAGTTCCTATAGATACCATGAGTAGATGTGATCAAGTGTGGAGAAGTGTAAGTATATGGTAAACATATTGAGAAGATCATATACTTAATCTAACCATCCATTTGGTGATCACTAGTAGGAAATAGATTAAAGGAGAAAATATACTAGTGACGCACCTATAAATTTCCACGCCGTCAGTGTTCGGCCAAAATACCGGTGGCATGCCGCAAAAAGGCTACGCTAGTGGTATTTGATTAATGTTGCCTTTTAGGAAAAGAGGGACACCACAATTTGTTTGGCCCTGCTGGGCGACACCGCTGGTATATCTCGTAATGGCGGTGTGGCCCTACCCATCACGACATCACCATCTTCTCAACTTAATTAGTCATCACCATTTTCTGAACCTCAAATCCAACAAGAGAAAAGACGAGAAATATTGGATCCAAAGTAAGGTGAATCCATTTTAATATAGGATCCAAAGTATGTGTCCTAGAAAAGTATTATTGGTACATTGTGAGGGTTTTAGCCAGCAAAATTCAAATAGAAATACCAAGTAAATACAATATAAAGTCGCATACCATTAACAGGACTAGTGACCAGTGTTAGTAGTAAATGGTAGACCTTCTTAGTAATAAAATCCATGGACAACTATATTAAAAACCAATAGTAAATCCATCAAGCTAAGCATAGAAGGAAAAAAACAACACTAAAACTATAACTTTTAGTAACAACACGAACTAGTAATAAGAGTTGACACGGAAATCCTCTTAACAAAACCAGTTAATAAATTAAAAGCCCTAGAAAAAGAAGACCAGTTCCTCAGTTAGCATTGGATCCATCAGAGCACCAAAATAATTAATGAAATAAGAACTAGAATACAAACTTAATAATTCCCTAAAGTTGTCCAATCAAATATTCAGCGGTCCAAAGCTTTGTAACTTATAATACGTCAAACAAGTAAATACTTAAACTCTCGAACAAACTTCGGAAAATAGGAGAAAACAAATCTAAATAAAAATGCCACTTGTCACTATCAAAAATGAGACTAGGACAGAAAACAAGTTAGTGAACCGACATTCTAAAATGACAAGTCACATAAGGCCAAATCTTTAACTCAATTGACAACCTAATTGAGCCCCATAACACTTAAAATAACATAGAGAGGCGCCACAACACAGTAGAAACTCCTTAGTCATCTAAATTCATGATAAACGTGTTAGCAGGCTAGAGACCAGACCAGCCTATAAATAGCCCAGACTAGAAACACACACACACACACACTTACACTCTCTCAATCTCTCTCTATCACAGACACAAATCTTAGAGAGAGATCGGAGAGGGAATGCAAGCATATGCAACGATATGGAGGAGAAGGGAAAGAGAGATCAAGGAGCAAGTTGTTTACCAACAACTCGAATAAGAAGCGCCCAGTCTTCCTAACTATTGGTTGCACACCATAACACCACTAGAACCATTAGAGCCAATTTTTGTGCACCATCAATTGAGATACACTATAGAAACCATGCCCAGATGGCAGGACACATATGCATAACCTACGCGGAGAGAGAGAGAGAGATTACACTATAGCCAGAGACAATGAGGAGACCAATTTCATCCAAGGAGAAACCCTAGTTAAGCCTAACAAGTAACATACAATAGTTAACATATTTCTCTGATGAAACTAAATATTTATTTAGTTAACACTTACCCACATGAAACAATTCTAGTAAACCAAGCCCTTAATCGACCTAGACATGGACCAAGACCCAACTAAACAACTATACCTAGTTAAATAACAAACTAAACATGATTACAATGGATAGAACCCCTAGAAATGTACATGGCCATAATCGACAGTGACTAGAAACCCTAGAAAGTGGATGAAACCAATCACACTTGATAGCTAAGATAGAGAGAGAGAGATTAGGAAGACGTAACGTAGCTCAAATCATCATGGGGATGCAGAGCTCTAACCCCATGACGGTAAGTGTTGGCAGCGCGGAACGGTGGCATAGGGAGCACCCGCAATGGGCAACTCAACATGCGCGAGGCTAAGCTAGAGGTACCGTAGATGATGCTAGGATAGCCTGGAAGTTCACTGAGATCACTCGAGCTCACCAGCTCGTCCATGGCGACGAACCCTAGAATCGGGTAGGGTCCAGGTCTCACAATTTAGGTCGCGCTAGTTAAATCGATTTGGGTAGAACGCTAGAGCAGGGTGAGGCAAGGAAGTATATATGCGGGCGGCACCAGGATATCCAGCGACGGCCACGACACCAGTGGTGAGAAAACATGGTGTTGTCAGTTTGACCGACCGAACCGATTCAATTAGGTTTTTATCCCACGGGCTTGATAGGGTAGACCCACCTCCTAGGATGATATTTCAGTCATTTCATAATAAGCCAATATAAGCCAAAATCCAACAATCTTAGAAAAATAACATAAGTTAAATATTCATGTAGTGAAAAAAATTCAAGGAATTCAAATATCATTTTTGTTAGATTTATAAAAATCTACTATTAAGAAGTTAAAATGCTAATTAAATTAATGAATAAAGAAAGGCATTTTAAATAATTAAAATGCTATGCAAATAATAAATTGCTAAAACTCCAAAGAAAGGAATAAAATATTTCTAACCCAAAAATATAAGAATTAACTTCAAATCAATTAAAAGTGCAACAAATCTATAAAAAGTATTTAAACAATTAAATACACTCAAAACCCTAACAAGGGCAATTGGTAAATTTACCTAAAATCCACACAAAAGGGGAGGGAATTAATAATAACCTAACAATAAATCATGTAGTTTCATTACTACATCATTTGGTTTTTCAAACATTGTCCTTAGACAGTGATGCTATCTTGAGGACCCAGAATCAAATGTCCGCTAGAATCTTCGACTACATTATCTTGTATTTTTCAGGTGATACCTTCGATCCGAATTATGGATTATAGTATTGTAAGATTTTTTCCTAGAAGACATAGGTTTAATCGAACCTTAGGAAGCACTGGTATAGTGGTGTAAAGGAAACGTCTACTTGCTAGTTGATTTTATCTTACTTTTACTAGACATTTCTAGTTCACTTTGTTTGGTGTCGTGTTCAATGGATTAAAATAGGTCAGGGTCAAGGATTCTCCTGCAGCTATGCATACATATATGGAAATGAAGTGCAAATATGTAGTAAATAAAATAGTGATAACATATTTATGAGCAGCATATCTGTAAATACTATTGCCCCTAAAACTTGAGGTGACAAGAGTCTCCTGGTCCAACCATTTTCCATACAACCGCGAGTAACAACAATTAAAGTAAATGAATATAGGCCAAAGAATTAAGCTAGATGATTATGTCATTGATCCTGAGTGAATCACTAAAAATGTACCGTTACATTTTCTTTCATGTGACTGAGTTTTCGTGATAGCACGTCGTTCTCTCCTCATCCCACCTCTTCCCCTGATCGATCCGATAGACATGGGTACATGTAAATCATCGAATTGAGGCACAGAGACAAGGATACAATATTGCAAAGATCCTATTTAATTGTTACACAAAATCATGAGATTAGATGCTTGTATAAAGGCTGCGAGGATTGACCCCAACCCGCAGCCCATGAGGGATACTCACACATGGTATCAAGATCAAAGATAGAAATTATTGCTGCAAATACTTGGATTGAAATCACAATATTCTTACAATGATCGCCAATTCGAAAGGAGATCTCTATTACAATGGTGATGGCTATGGCTATGGAGGAGATTGGATATGTAATGGATGAACAATGGTGGTGGATCCCCTTCGGTGTGGTGTAGATGGATGGCGGCTCTATTTGGCGACAAATGGCTCTCCTTCTCATCTGGCTCCATTCATGAAACATATAGGGTTTGACCTCAAAAATGATGCGGCACACAGTACGGGCGGATGGTACGGGCGGGCCTTGCCCGTACCGATGTCCGCTAAACCTTCTGGAACCTACTTTGACCCTCTCGTTGATTTTGCTGCACTTGTGACGAGATTTTCTTCAGTAATTGTAGGTCCATTTGCCATTAAAACTTGATATCCTGCAAACTATTCAAAGAAAGGAAGGATTTCACACCTTTGCAATAATTAGTAATTACTGGCACACTTAGAGAGAAGTTTAGTCAATTTCTTGACATAGGAAAGGGTTTAAACGTTAGGAAAAATGGCGTATTTTACAGCCATCACCAGGAAAGTTCAATCATGCATGTCTCTTGTGCTTTCACTTTGTTTTTGAAAATCCTTTTCAAAAGGAGGCACAATATCACTTGCATTTAAAAATAAATAAAAACTATTTTCTAAAATATAAATTGAGAGTTACCAGCCCTAAGGTCTTGCAATCTATTGGGCGGGCAATGGTACCATGGAATACGGAGAAAAACTCTAGGTGGAGGTTCCATTGCACTGACAACACCATAGGAGTTAAACAAAAAATGTATTCAATCATTCTAGCGTTGTATAGACTATGCTGACCACGGATCCCGGAGTGGGACGGGAGAGTCAGAAGTACCTTCTAACTTCCGTACCTCCTGAGATACTTAGTTGGGCTGGTTCCGTTGAGGAATTCAGCTGGGTGGGAGCCCATAATGCCTCCATTCCATGTTGTGGAATGACATATATATTAACTGTATCTTAGAAAGGAGGGTAATTGAATGTAGATCTCGTGACCGGAACTCGTTATAGAGGTTGGAGTGCGGGGTCGTGGAGAGGGAATCGGTAGGTAAAAAGTTGGTGCGGACCTTATAACGTTTGAAGTGTGAAATAGGCAATAGGGACAAGAATATTTGTGGGATAAGTATCACACCTCTCGATAGAGTAGAAAACATGCATGATACTCAATGTTCTAGGAAAGAACGATGATCGCGACGCGAAAGGAACTCCATGAAGTTCTCACAACCCGCAAAGGCTGACTGACATAGATTTTCAAAACTAAAACTTACCTTTTCTAAAAATCTGTTTTCAAAAAAAAAAATGCATAAAGCCCAGGATTTCTAATCCATGGTCGCAGGTGGATCATCAAACATCGACCCTAGAACTTGTTAAGTACTATGGTACTCAATCTATTACGTCTTAACCCTTGCTAGATTGTAAGAAGGCAAATTTGAGGCTTCAAGAGGACTAGTAGATGCAGGAGTGTATAGCACAGATGTATAATGTTAGTACGGGACAAATGAGCAGAAAACCTGTAGTCATAAAGAAAATATTAGATAGGCAAGACTAGTCTTGAGCCTATATGGAACTACATTTCTCCAAGTACCATAACTATTAGAGATATAGGCCATCTGAATTTGTATTTATTTACGAATACTTTTAGAGCAAAAAGGAATCTTGGATCTTCTTGTACTCGTTGTAATGTGATGAGAAATAAAAGAGTGTTGGATCATCAATATTTCTGATGTAATACTCTGAGGGATGTAATATTTGCGAAACGCGGTTTCGTGAGTTTTATGCCAATAACTTGCGAATGCAACATGCTATGGTGTGCTGGGTCACCGCAAATTCCCAATAGATATGCAAGCATGTGTTTAGTAAACAGTGGTGATGTCTACGCACGCTTCTATTCCTGTAGACAGTGTTGGGTCTCCAAGAGCAGAGGTTTGTAGAACAACAGCAAGTTTCCCTTAAGTGAATCACCCAAGGTTTATCGAACTCGGGGAGGTAGAGGTCAAAGATATCCCTCTCAAGCAACCCTGCAATTACGATACAAGAAGTCTCTTGTGTCCCCAACACACCTATACACTTGTCAGATGTATATGTGCACTAGTTCGGCGAAGAGATAGTAAGATGCAAGTGATATGGATGAATATGAGTGGTAATAACAATCTGAAATAAATATGGCAGCAAGTAAACATGCAGTAGAACAGTAAATAAACGGTGATTCGATATTTGGAAACAAGGCCTAGGGATCATACTTTCACTAGTGGACACTCTCAACAATGATCACATAAATAAATAACTTCTCTTCACTTGTGCTACTTTCTCGCACTCTCTTGTTGGATAACAAACACCATTCATTGTGTAGGGCTAAAAGAGCACCCTCAAGCCGGAGTAAACAAGCTCCACAACTTCATAAAGGAATCACACACGACGCGCACACTGTCACCGTCACACCGTGGAGAGTAATTCCGGAGTTCATATTAAAGTAACCTCTAGAGTGCATAGTAATAGTTAACTTCATAATCTACAAGAGATTACAATCATAACCTACGCCAAGTACTACATGATGCACACACTCGTCAACTTTACATCATGAAGGAGGAATAGACTACTTTAATAACATCACTAGAGCAGCACATAGATTAATAGTGATACAAAGCTCATGATCACATAAAGATCACATGGGAGAGAGAGATGAACCACATAGCTACCGGTAGAGCCCTCAGCCTCGGGGGAGAACTACTCCCTCCTCATCATGGGAGACAGCGATGGCGATGAAGATGGCGGTGGTGTCGATGAAGATGACTCCGGGGGCAATTCCCCGTCCCGGCGGCATGCCGGAACAGAGACTTCTGTCCCCCGAAACGGAGTTTCGCGATGGCGGCGGCTTCCCTGGAGTCTTTCTGGAGTTTCGACAATTGGTGTCGGGTTTTTAGGTCACGAGGGGTTTTATAGGCGAAGAGGCGGAGTCGGAGGGGCAACAGGGCTCCCTCACCACATGGCGGCGCGGCCAGGGTGGGACCCGCACCCCCCTATGGTGTGGGTCCCCCTTGGCCCCCCTTCGGCTCTCCTTCGGTGTTCTGGAACATTCCGGGGAAAATAAGGCCTTGGGCTTTTATTTCGTCGAATTCCGAGAATATTGCCCGAACAGCCTTTCTGGAACCAAAAACAGCAGAAAACAGGAACTGGCACTTCGGCATCTTGTTAATAGGTTAGTTCCGGAAAATGCATAAAAACATTATAAAGTGTGAGCAAAACATGTAGGTATTGTCATAAAACTAGCATGGAACATCAGAAATTATAGATACGTTGGAGACGTATCAAGCATCCCCAAGCTTAGTTCCTACTCGCCCTCGAGTAGGTAAACGATAAAAAGAATAATTTCTGAAGTGACATGCTACTAACATAATCTTGATCATACTATTGTAAAGCATATGAGATGAATGAAGTGATTCAAAGCAATGGTAAAGACAATGACTAAACAACTGAATCATATAGCAAAGACTTTTCATGAATAGTACTTTCAAGACAAGCATCAATAAGACTTGCATAGGAGTTAACTCATAAAAGCAATAAATTCTTAGTAGAAGGTTTTGAAGCAACACAAAGGAAGATATAAGTTTCAGCAGTTGCTTTCAACTTCAACATGTATATCTCATGGATAATTGTCAACACAAAGTAATATGATGAATGCAAATAAGCAAGTATGTAGGAATCAATGCACACGGTTGACACAAGTGTTTGCTTCTAAGATAGAAAGAAATAGGTAGACTGACTCAACATAAAGTAAAAGAAAGGCCCTTCGCAGAGGGAAGCATGGATTACTATTTTTGTGCTAGAGCTTTTTATTTTGAAAACATAGAAACAATTTTGTCAACGGTAGTAATAATTCATATATATGTGTTATGCATACGACATCCTATAAGTTGCAAGCCGCATGCATAGAATACCAATAGTGCTCGCACCTTGTCCTAATTAGCTTGGATTTCCATGGATTATCATTGCATAACATATGTTTCAACCAAGTGTCACAAAGGGGTACCTCTATGCCGCCTGTACAAAGGTCCAAGGAGATAGATCGCATTTGATTTCTCGTTTTTGATAGATCTCAACTAAGGACATCCATACCGGGACAACATAGAAAACAGATAATGGACTCCTCTTTAATGCATAAGCATTCAACAACAGATAATATTCTCATAAGAGATTGAGGATTAATGTCCAAACTGAAACTTCCACCATGATTCATGGCTTTAGTTAGCGGCCCAATGTTCTTCTCTAACAATATGCATGCTCAAACCATTTGATCATGATAAATCACCGTTACTTCAGACAAGACGAACATGCATAGCAACTCACATGATATTCAACAAAGGTGTAATAGTTGATGGCGTCCCCGGAAAAATGGTTACCGCTCAACAAGCAACTTACAAGAAATAAGATACATAAGTAACATATTCAATACCACAATAGTTTTTAAGCTATTTTCCCATGAGCTATGTATTGCAAAGACAAGGAATGAAATTTTAAAGGTAGCACTCAAGTAATTTACTTTGGAATGGCAGAGAAATACCACATAGTAGGTAGTTATGGTGGACACAAATGGCATAGGTTTTGGCTCAAGGTTTTGGATGCACGACAAGCATTCCCTCTCAGTACAAGGCTTTGGCTAGCAAGGTTGTTTGAAGCAAACACAAGTATGAACCGGTACAGCAAAACTTACATAAGAACATATTGCAAGCATTATAAGACTCTACACTGTCTTCCTTGTTGTTCAAACACTTCACCAGAAAATATCTAGACTTTTAGAGAGACCAATCATGCAAACCAAATTTCAACAACCTCTACAGTAATTCTCCACTAATAGGTGCAAAGTACATGATGCAAGAGCTTAAACATGATCTATTTGAGCAAAACAATTGCCAAGTATCAAATTATTCAAGACAAATATGAAGCATTTTCTGTTTCCAACCAAATAGCAATAAATGCAGCAGCTTTCAACCTTCGCCATGAACATTAAGAGTAAAGCTAAGAACACCAGTGTTCATATGAACGAGCGGAGCGTGTCTCTCTCCCACACAAGCATGAATTTATTCAGAGAATGAAAATAACAAAACGAAAATAAAAGCACACGGACGCTCCAAGTAAAGCACATAAGATGTGACGGAATAAAAATATAGTTTCACTAGAGGTGACCCGATAAGTTGTTGATGAAGAAGGGGATGCCTTGGGCATCCCCAAGCTTAGATGCTTGAGTCTTCTTGAAATATGCAGGGATGAACCACGGGGGCATCCCCAAGCTTAGACTTTTCACTCTTCTTGATCATATTATATCATCCTCCTCTCTTGATCCTTGAAAACTTCCTCCACACCAAACTCAAAACAAACTCATTAGAGGGTTAGTGCATAATCAAAAATTCACATATTCAGAGGTGACATAATCATTCTTAACATTTCTGGACATTGCACAAAGCTACTGAAAGATAATGGAACAAAGAAATCCATTCAACATAGCAAAAGAGCCAATGCGAATAAAAGGCAGAATCTGTCAAAACAGAACAGTCCGTAAAGACGAATTGTTTAGAGGCAATTAACTTGCTCAGATGAAAAAGCTCAAATTGAATGAAAGTTGCGTACATATCTGAGGATCACACACGAAAATTGGCAGATTTTTCTGAGTTACCTACAGAGAGGCCTACTCAAATTCGTGACAGCAAGAAATCTGTTTCTGCGCAGTAATCCAAATCTAGTATCATCCTTACTATCAAAGAATTTACTTGGCACAACAAAGCAATAAAATAAAGATAAGGAGAGGTTGCTACAGTAGTAACAACTTCCAAGACACAACAAAGCAGTATCAAAATAAAAACATGGGTTATCTCCCAAGAAGTGCTTTCTTTATAGCCATTAAGATGGGCTCAGCAATTTTAATGATACTCACATAAGGATGAGAGTTGGAGCAAAGAGGGCATCAAAAAGCAAGTATGAAACAAATTTAAGCCTAACCCACTTCCTATGAAAAGGAATCTTGTTCATAAATAAATTCATGAAGAACAAACTAACAAGCATAGGAAGATAAAACTCGAGTAACTTCAAGATTCTCAACATAAAGAGGGGAAACTTAATATTATTAAGATGCATATAACCATGTTTCCCTCTCTCATAATAACTTTCAGTAGCATCATTAACAAACTCAACAATATAACTATCACATAAAGCATTCTTATCATGAGTCTCATGCATAAAATAATTACTACTCCCAACATAAGCATAGTCATTCTTATTAATTGTAGTGGGAGCAAATTCAACAAAGTAGCTATCATTATTATTCTCATCACCATAATCATCAAATATAGGAGGCATAGTATAATCATAATAAACTTTATCCTCCATAGTCGGTGGCACCAAAATACCACTATCATTATAATCATCATAAATGAGAGGCAAAGTATCATCAAAGTAAATTTTCTCCTCCATGCTTGGGGGACTAAAAATATCATGCTCATCAAAACCAGCTTCCCCAAGCTTAGAATTTTCCATAGCATTAGCAACAATTGTTTTCAAAGCATTCATACTAATAACATTGCCATTAGCATGCATATAAAGTTCCATTGGTTTTTTAATTTTTCTCTTCAAACACCTCATGTCCTAACTCAAGATAAATACTATAAAGATCTCTAATATTTTTGTTGTTTTCCATTAAGCCTAACTAGTGAAAACAAGAAACAAAAGATGCAATTGCAGGATCTAAAGGAAATAACTTCGAGCACTCACACACCGGCAACAGTGCTAGGAAATAGCTTAGTAGTCGGAGGATGTGAATATCTTTTACCTTACCTCCCCGGAAACGGCGCCAGAAAATAGCTTGATGTCTACGCACGCTTCTATTCCTGTAGACAGTGTTGAGCCTCCAAGAGCGAGAGGTTTGTAGAACAGCAGCAAGTTTCCCTTAAGTGAATCACCCAAGGTTTATCGAACTCAGGGAGGTAGAGGTCAAAGATATCCCACTCAAGCAACCCTGCAATTACGATACAAGAAGTCTCTTGTGTCCCCAACACACCTAATACACTTGTCAAATGTATAGGTGCACTAGTTCGGCGAAGAGATATTAAGATACAAGTGATATGGATGAATATGAGTGGTAATAACAATCTGAAATAAATATGGCAGCAAGTAAACATGCAGTAGAACAGTAAATAAACGGTGATTCGATATTTGGAAACAAGGCCTAGGGATCATACTTTCACTAGTGGACACTCTCAACAATGATCACATAAATAAATAACTTCTCTTCACTTGTGCTACTTTCTCACACTCTCTTGTTGGATAACAAACACCATTCATTGTGTAGGGCTACAAGAGCACCCTCAAGCCGGAGTAAACAAGCTCCACAACTTCATAAAAGAATCACACACGACGCGCACACTGTCACCGTCACACCGTGGAGAGTAATTCCGGAGTTCATATTAAAGTAACCTCTAGAGTGCATAGTAATAGTTAACTTCATAATCTACAAGAGATTACAGTCATAACCTACGCCAAGTACTACATGATGCACACACTATCAACTTTACATCATGAAGGAGGAATAGACTACTTTAATAACATCACTAGAGCAGCACATAGATTAATAGTGATACAAAGCTCATGATCACATAAAGATCACATGGGAGAGAGAGATGAACCACATAGCTACCGGTAGAGCCCTCGGCCTCGGGGGAGAACTAATCCCTCCTCATCATGGGAGACAGCGATGGCGATGAAGATGGCGGTGGTGTCGATGGAGATGACTCCGGGGGCAATTCCCCGTCCCGGCGGCGTGCCGGAACAGAGACTTCTGTCCCCGAAACGGAGTTTCGCGATGGCGGCGGCGTCCCTGGAGTCTTTCTGGAGTTTCGTCAATTGGTGTCGGGTTTTTAGGTCACGAGGGGTTTTATAGGCGAAGAGGCGGAGTCGGAGGGGCAACGGGGCTCCCCGACCACATGGCGGCGCGGCCGGGGTGGGACCCGCGCCCCCTATGGTGTGGGTCCCCCTTGGCCCCCTCCGGCTCTCCTTCGGTGTTCTGGAACATTCCGGGGAAAATAAGGCCTTGGGCTTTTGTTTCGTCGAATTCGAGAATATTGCCCGAACAGACTTTTCCGGAACCAAAAACAGCGAAAACCGGAACTGGCACTTCGGCATCTTGTTAATAGGTTAGTTCCGGAAAATGCATAAAAACATTATAAAGTGTGAGCAATACATGTAGGTATTGTCATAAAACTAGCATGGAACATCAGAAATTATAGATACGTTGGAGACGTATCAAGTGGCTCGTCCATGCTTATGTGGACTCGCTGGTGGCAAGGGTCGGGGCCTTTAAGGGATAGGTACCCTTCGCTCTTTTCATTCATCACTGAGCTATAGGAGTTGGTTGCCCATGCCATATACAATGGCACTTCGCAGATCCCCTTCAACAAGGGTTGTGGGTAAAAGACATGCTTGAGCCGTACAATTTGCATCGGAAGATCGAGGCCAGCGGGATCGCCCCTGGGGACTTATTTTCTTGGGCTAGCTCTAGCTAGAAACCTCAAGTAGGTTCTCATTTAGATCCCTTTAAGCATTACACCTTCCCTCTGCATAGCTAAGATACACACAACCGTCCAAGAACAGTTCAACCACACAAATCGTTTACAAAAGAATGCTAGTAAAAGTATAGGCGGCCAACTATGCCATATGATCCGCAATCCTCCTATTATGCAGCCACCCATGTTGGGTAATAAACTCCTTGGTCGTATCCTCCAACCTTGTAGGCACCTCCTTAAAGAAGTCCCGGTCCTCCGGGCGCTGAAGCGACGACCATAAATGGAGTAAAGGTGTACATCGGTAGATGACCTATATAAGAGAAGAATTTTTATCATTAAAAACCTTGTCATTCCTCCATATCCAAAGCAACTATATAACGGCAATCGCTCCCACTATGATAAGAATCTGAAACCTAGAATCCACCCCATTTAGCCAATTGCCGAAAATGTTTGCTATTCTTCGTGGAGGGTATAAAGTAGAACATATCTGAATGATTGACCGCATAGAGATAGCGAACCGACACTCGACGAAAGGTGTTTTTTTGTTTTCTCTTCGTGATAGAAAACACATTTCGTACAACCATCTCAGTTGGGTTTTGCAAGGTTATCTTTAGTAAAAAAATAGCACCACGATGAAGGTACCATGCAAAAACATTAGTTTTCAATGGTATCTTCATCTTCCAAAAGGATTTATTATTGAAACCGGCTGAATGGGTTCGATTAAAACTTTAAACATGGGCCCTACCAAAAAAAAGCATTCTTGGTAAGTCCCCATCGGAGTTCATCAGACCCCTGTAGCAACTGGACTAAAGCTAATATTTGTAGAAGTTCATTCCAAGAATCCAACTGGGGTCCAAAAAGATCACGCCTGAACGCCCTAGATGGTGGAGATGTTTCCATCACCTTCTGCAAGGTATCACCTTTATGATGTACAATATTGTACAAGGTTGGATATTGTTCTCGAAGAGTGATTGTTCCCAACCATTTATCAACCCAAGACCTTATTTTCGACCGATCCCTGATGGAGAAAGAACTGTATGGGAAAAAGTGCTTCTTAGTTGCCATAATACTAGCCCAAAAATATGAATCTCCAGGTTTCCAAATAACCTGAGAAATTGCTTTTGAGCCGACATACTTTTTCGCCATATGTCATCCTTAGTTAACAACTTGGTCAACCATTTTCCTAGCAAGGCCTTGTTTTTAACCTCCAGATCACCAAGTACACCTTGATCTTTTAGACGACAGATGACACTCCATTTAGTAAACCACTATTTCTTCTTCTCACTATCTCTTTGCCAAAAGAATCTGGAACGGAAATAATCCATCTATACAAGACCCTTTAGGCAACTAGAAAAAGGAAATCATATACAGTACCATGTTTGTAAGTACTAAATTTTAGAGAAATAATCTTCCACCTAGAGATAGCAACTTTCCTTTTCCAACTACTAAGGAGCTTCACAATATTTCATTGAATAGTTTCCATTCAGCAAGCATGAGCCTCCAATGATGAATTGCAATACCTAGATAGATGATTGGAAAACTTCTCAACCCACATCCGAAAAGTTCGGCGTATAGGTTGGCCTCTTCTTGGGCCTCACCAATATAGAAGAATTCGCTCTTATCGAAATTAATCTTGAGACCTAACAAATTCTCGAATGATGATAGTATTAATTTTAGGTTTCTCGCTTTTTCCAGATCATGATCCATAAAAATAATTGTGTTATTGGCATACTGAAGAATAGACAATATCCCCATCAACCAAATGAGGGGCCACTCCTCGAATCTAACCATCAACTTTAGCACGCTCAATTAGAATAGCCAGCATATCCGCCATAATATTAAATAACATTTGAGATAGGTGATCGCCTTGCCTCAACCCTTTTTTGTCTGAAAGTATGTACCAACATCATCATTGACCTTAATGACAACACTTTCTCCAAAAACAAAATTATTGATTAAAGCGCTCCACTCATCAAAAAAATATTCATTCTAAGAGTTTGTTGAAGAAAAGACCACTTGCCTTTATCGTAGGTTTTTTCAAATTCAATTTTAAGGATTACTCCATTCAACTTTTTGTGGTGCATCTCGTGGATTGTTTCATGCAAAGTCACAACTGCATCTAGGATATTGGTCCATATTGTTGAATCTGTTATGCATCATTAACTTTTGGTAGTAAGATTGTTGGAGATATGCCCAAGAGGCAATAATAAAATGGTTATTATTGTATCTTTGTGTTTATGATAAATGTTTATATCCCATGCTATAATTGTGTTAACGGGAAACATGAATGCATGTGTGTTTTATAAACAACCGGAGTCCCTAGTAAGCCTCTTGTTTAAACTAGATTGTTGATTAATTGATGATCATGGTTTCCTGATCATGAACATTGGATATTGTTAGTAACAGGATCACATCATAGTAAGCATAGAAATAAGATCAAGTCGTTAAGTTCGTTTTGCTATAAGCTCTCAATTACATAGTAACCTAATCCTTCGACCATGAGGTCATGTTAATCACCAACACCCGAGGAATACTTTGATGACATCAAACATCACTTTGTAATTGGGTGGTTATAAAGGTGGCATTAGGTACTCTGAAAGTATGAGTTGAAGCGCATGCAGCAAGAGTGGGATTTGTCCATCCAAGTGACGGAGAGATATACTCTGGGCCCTCTCGGTGGAATGGCATCCAATTGGTTTGCAAGCATGTGACTAGGTCACAAGGGATGTCATATCACGGTATGAGTAAAGAGTACTTACCAATAACAAGATTGAACTAGGTATAGAGATAATGATGTCGAATCTCGGATAAGTAAAATATCGCACGACAAAGAGAATATGTATTGTATGTTTATGGTTCTTTCGATCAAAAAGTCATCATTGAATATGTAGGAGCCATTATGGATCTCCAGGTCGCGCTATTGGTTATTGGTCGGAGAGGTGTCCCGATCATGTCTGCATAGTTCGCGAACCGTAGGGTGACACACTTAAGGTTCGATGTGGTTTAAGTAGATATGGAATATGAGATGGAGACCGAATGTTGTTCAGAGTCTCGGATGGGATCCATGACATCACGAGGAGGTCCGGAATGGCCCGGAGAAAAATATTCATACAAGGAATTTATTTTTCGGGGTTCGGAAAAGTTCGGGGTTATTTCGATGGATGACCTGAGTGATTCTAGAAGGTTCCAAAGGGGCCAGTAGTGGGCCCATGAACCCGGGAGGGGCAACATGATCCGAGGGGGTACGGCACAACCCTAATGTGCTAGACACATCAAGCCTCAAGGCCTAGCCGGCCACCCCCAAGGGATAAGGGAGAATCCCTAATTTCTAGGGGGAGACTTGGGGTGGGGGGGGGGGAGTAAACCCATGCGCCGGCCCTAGGAGGAGGTGGGCCGAGGGGGCAACCCTAGCCGCACCCCCTCTATATATAGAGGTCAAGGGTGGCCAACTACCTTGCCCTCTCCTCCCAACCCTAGCCGCTACCTCTCTCCCTCCTCGTTCTTCATGCGCCGGCTTGGCGAAGCCCTGTAGGAATTCTCCTCCACCACCACCACCATGTCGTCGTGCTGCTAGGATTCCGACGGGATATAGTATGTCCGCTACCCGGTAGAACGGGGAGAGGATCATCTACATCGACTACGTACGTGTGACCGAGTACGGAAGTGCTGCCTGATCACAACACCGGAAGGAACTTCTTCATCAACCACGAGATGATATCTCGTTAACGCTTATTTGGATCTTTGAGGGTTAGTTTCTCATCTATCTCGTTGCTTCGATCTCATAGATTAGATCTTAGCTTTTCCATAGATTGGATCTTGGTTTTATTCGTTCTTGCGGTAGAATTTTTTTTGTTTTCTATGCTACGAACCCTACAAAGATACCTATCCAAAGTTGATACGGAATAGTTCAAGTTGCCCAGCATGAAGTTCGGCAAACAACTCCAAAAAATAAAATTTAATTATGTCCTAGAAGGTTTGATAGAACTCTTTCAGGAAACCATTTGGACCTAGCGTCTTATTGTGTTCCATTTGAAAACGACCTTCCTTACTTCCTCTTCAGAAGAAGAGGCGGTAAGAATAGTGTTTTCTTCTGGAGATACCTGGGGAATATCGTGAATCCTGAATTCATCCAAGGATACATCTGATTCCTCTAGTGCACCAAAAAAAAATTAATAAGAAGTGATGTACGACTTCAAGTGCTCATCTCCTTCAATCCTGCCCTCGTCCTGAACAAGAGATTGAATAATTTTCTTTCTTTGTCTACCATTGGTAACAATATGAAAACATCTCGTATTCGAATTTCCTTCCATCAAGAGCCGAGTCTTGGATCTTTGGTACCCTTTACCACAAATTATGTCAAGGAACCCCCATCTTCATGTATATTTTGTAGAAATCGTTGTTGGTTTTTGCTTAAATTTTTTTGTTTTCGCACTCCACGAAAATCCATTATTGTTACCACATTTCTTCTCCATTTCCATTTTTTTGTGGAAACATCCGAAACTCTCTTCGCCAGTACCATCCGTACTCACAAGGATTACCGCCACAAACTTCCCGGGATACCAGCATGGGCCCATTTAAAAGGTGCTCCACTATTTCTTTTTTAAACAGGGGCAAAATCTTTGCCCCAATCTATTAATTAAGGATATATCTTTGGGAACTGCACCACACTTGAGACACCTCAACATGTTTTGGTGACATGGCATCACAATAAATAAAGAAAGAGAGTGAGATGGTAACTTGTTATGTTACCATAACATTCCATACCTCAAAATAAGAAAAGTCTACAATATAATAAATAACACAATGTATGAAATCACATATAAGTTAGTAACCACTATCGAGATAGTAACTTAGACTAACATATGTTACTAGTCTAAGTTACCTCCCACTATAACCAGCCTGAGTCATATATCATTCACAAAACAAATCAGTACTGAAGTCGCATTTGAACTATAGTGGGTTATTCAATGTAGTAGTGGGTTATTCATGTACATTTGAACTGAAGTCGCAAAGGAAAAGGAAATGGTAATAGCCAAAACAATCGAGAATGACATGAACATAAATGTGGTTGGCAGTTCCCATGAACACCAGTTAGTTGGGGCGTCCGGTGGACATTAGTCAGTTGTGGCTGGCACTTGGCGCGATTAATTTTCGTCAGATGGTACGTATTATTTCGACGTGGACAGGAATGTGGGCAGCCGGCCAACAGGAAGCGCCCTATAAAAGGATCTACGGGTAGCATCGACTAGCTAGCCAGCACGCATCTTTTCGCCATGTCGCACCCATTCCCAACAGCTGGGATTGTTCCCTCTTCACACACCAAACTTCCCCTGGCAGCAACTGTTGGGGCTAGATTAGCTCAGCCTCTCTCCGGCGTGCTTCTCCATCGGCGGCTCTCACACTCTGGAGGGCGCCATCTCAGCTGGCCTCTGCTCGCTGCCTCGAACACCAATGGCGCTGTTGGTGTTTTCACCTGTATCAAGAACCAGCAGCTGGAAGCCAAACTGAGGTTCAGGCCGTGCCAGCCCCTAAACATTTGCCTAGTCGATAGCAGATCAGCAGCTGCACAAATATGATGACACAGTGTAACTCTAACGGTGTTCAATACTGAATAGGGCGGACAAATACTACGAAGCGGAGATGACCGTCCAAGACTGCGAGCTCGACAACTATGGAGTTGTCAACAATGCCATCTACGCGAGTTACATCGAGAAAGGTTAACTCTCTACACATGTCATCAGTATTCAGTACTCCGTGCAAATCGAACAGACCCGATTTAAACCGTATCTGTATGCAGCTCGAGAGGAGCTGCTTGTGCGGCTTGGCATCAGCACGGGCTGGGTCATAAGCACCGGCAACGCCATGGCGCTCTCGGAGCAGAACCTCAAGTACTTCACGCCCCTAAGGGTATGGACGCCTCCCAGCTAGCGTTATTGACGAAGGCATCCTGGATGGAGTACTGTACTGAGAATCGATCGCAGATAGACTTACCTATGAGTTTAATTTCAGCGCGGCCAGAAGTTCGTCGTCAAGGTGAGGCTCGCGCGGATCAAGGGTGTGAGGATATTCGCCGAGCACCTGATCGAGACTCTGCCGGACCGGAAGGTACGTACTACCTCCACCCTAAAATAAGTGTCTCAGTTTTATATCTAGATATTATTTTGTTATAGTTACATCCGTAGAAAAAAGTCTTATTTTAGAATGGAGGAAGTAAGTGCGTACGTGCTGATGATGAAGGATGGGATATCAACGATTCATGTCTTCAGATTTATTTTTAATCTCACGATTCATGTCATGTCATGCAGCTCGTTCTGGACGCGACCGCTACCATCGTCTGCCTCAATATGAACTACCGCCCAACTCGCGTCTTCCCGGAGATGTCGGCCAAGCTGCACCGCTTCTTCTCTTCCAAGGATGGCTACTAGATGCATCTATATCAGGCTATATAGTGTCACTGTGTTGATATATGTAAGAAACCATCTACGTTTTCGATCGTTGCGTTTGCTCATGAATGTAAAGCTATATATGTCGCACATTCTGTCGAAAAAACACGTGCCGTACATCAATGCCCACAGTTTACCTGTGGGGTTTGCAAACAACTCATTTCCGGCCTCAAACAACAGATTCAAGCTGACATGGCCTCATTGACGCTTCAAGGCCATGACGGCCAAGATCTCCACTTTCCAGGGTGGCCAATTTATAGAATGCGTCTGATAAAGTTTCAATGTTCAGACATGCGTAGTTTGGCCCATACTGCGAACTGAAACACACTCTGCTCGATCGACCCAGTGCCCGTTCTTGATCTTCAGTGAAGCTACAACTAGAACATTTCGCTCGTGAAGACGCATTGGTTAAGCTAAACCGCAGCATGATCAAGCACGCAAAATAGCAGGGAAGTAACAAGATGTAGTTATCTGCAAAAAAAAAGACGAAGGGAAGTAACGTCTAGCCATCAGCGAATGATACCAACGAACAGTGATTGCCAGTCAACGGTCTAGACAGACAAACGAAGTTGTCACTTCATGACACTGCCAAGACATGGAATGATGAATGCTAAATTGCAAACTAAAAGCAGGACATGACAAAAGTGCAGCGCCGGGCTTTCAGAGGTCACACCCGGCACGGTTATCTTGACATGATTTCAGGATAGGACGCATCAGCTCCGTTTAGTGAGACGACTTCTTTCTTCTGTTTTTCAGACTTCAAGAGCAAAAATTGGGGCCAGACAGGTCACCCTTCTGCTTTTCCATGAACATGCGAGCGCTGATATGATACCTACGCAGATGGCTTTTCATTAACACAAAAACAAAGAAACATAATTTCGTTAGTCAGATGAGCTGATCAAAATGCACTAGTACTCCACATAGAATCATTAAGTGTGGTCAATGATAAGGTACCTACTGGCTGAAGCCACCGCTCAACTGAAAAGGACCATGTAGGAAGGAGATGGACAAAGTTGTTCAAGCAAGTACACAACAAGAACAAAATTTCCATCCTCACGCAAGCTCGCAAGGCACCCACTGTTTCACTCTTGGGCTTAACTCGCTAGGAACTGATGTTGACCACTCCTCCAAGTCTGGAAGGGGACCCGTCAGTGCGACATAATTCACACTCTCTTTCTCTGAAAGTCTCTTCCAGTTTAGCTGTAATATATACGGTCATATCAGCAGGACATTGTTATGGTCGAAAATTTACAGTTTCAGTAGGCTGGTAACTGTTGTCTTACTTGCCCAGGAAATGCAGAGCATAGGGCCTTGATTGTAGGATTCTGAACCCAGGAAGAAACACCCGTATCAGCAGCAAGAGACACAGCAGTATCCGCTCCACCACAATTGACCATGATTCGACCATCTGGCATTAGCTTTTTCGCAATTTTTAACCAAGTTTCAGCCTGTAACAATGTTGAAATTAAAGCCAGCACCAAATAGAGTGTCTGAAGTTTGTTCAAAATGAAGTGAGTACTACATAAATTTGTATTAATGAATTTATAAATCTCAGGTGCACGTTTTGTAAGAAAAACGCAAAATCCTTTCTATAATTTTAGTTTCGGCCTGTGCACCATACCATCAGTTTTCACCATTTAGACCTGAAATAAAGGGGTGAAGGACAAAATAACCATTCTGTACCGAAGACATTTACTACGTTACACAAAGTGGCTAATTTTTACTTACGAACCTCCTAGAGCTGAGTACCCTCTAGGTCCTAGATCATATTTATGCATTGGCATTGACTCTATACATTTGGTTGTCTATGTTTTTGTATGACGGTAAGTTTACATACCAGACCGAACTGAGTATGTGCACTATTCAATACAGCAGGCTAACAGTTCAGATTTCTAACCAACATGAGGATTTTTTGGGGGTGATGTGGTGATTTATACATGCTAGACCATAATACCAAACCACCATGGGACTCTGATGTGTTGTGCAAGGAGCAAGAGACAGAGATAACTGAGAAAAGTAGAGTTGAAAGGCTAGCCATAGTAGAAATACAGAATAACAACTAAAAGGCATGGCAAAGAATATTTACTTCTTGTAGCTGAGGTAATACTTTTCCATCAGCAAACAAATCTACAACAATGCCTGCAAACATGAGCTAGGTCGTCAGACTAAAACCCTTACAAGACAGTTCCCAGAACTAAAAACTGTACAGACTTTGAAAAGGCAACTACTGGTGTTCTAACACCACTCTAATAACAGACAGTTTGCAATTTATCACAGATAATCATTTATAAGTAAAACATGCCGTAGTTCAATTCCTATAAGACAGTAAAACATGCAGTCAGTTTGTATCAGAAAAATGTTCACCAGCAAAACCTCCTTCGACTGCAACTGATGGAGAAAGTGCATCGCCAATACGCACTGAAAGCGAACCACCTAATTCTGTGGTTTTCTCTAAATTGGACATCCCAAAATAATCCCTTGACAATTCAATTATCTGTCACGAAATGATACAGTTTTCAGTAATGGAAAAATAACGATGGCTATATGATTGACGAAAGATTAAAGCACAAAAAAGAAGGCTGAAAATATGAGTGAAGTTGCATAACCAATCATAGACCAATGGTAATGAATGTGTGCTTGAGGTAGCATAACCAACATTACACAAAATTAATATTCTGCTGACTAGTTTCCAAGAGTATTGTATGAGTGAAATTGGTAAGATTATCCAGACTTTTAAGTAATGTGACAATACAAAGTAAAAGGACATAAGAACAGTTTTGACCATCGGGTCAATCTCCCATCCGACAAGTTGTATCCAAGGCCAAACTTCTAGCATCAGATGTGCTGCTGTCCCAGCACCCTGAAAGAAGCATGCAAAAAGAAATGAATCATTTCTGCAAGAGTGTGAATTTCAGATTATCCAATTAAGAAGCACATGCTGTGTGTTGCTTGTCTAACAAGATCACTTGATGTGCATACAGGGAATTGTGATGTAGTCTATAAGACTCGTTGAAACTGCTGAACTGTTCTTGTAGTCTATAAAGACTCAGTGATTTTTTTAAGTTGCAGTCACTTTAGAAAAGTGCAACTGTATTTCAAAGAAAAGTGCAACTCAGTTCATTTGCACTTTTCTGGTAGAAAAGTGCAATTACACTTTTTTAACAGAAAAGTGCAACTAAACCACTTTTTTGTAGGTGACTGAAACTTAAGAAAAGACTGAGACATAGCAAATCCATAAAGCATTTCCTCCCCAGACCCCCAAAGCATACTAGGATGTCCAGATTATGACAAATCTAAGACATCTATTTATGGACAGAGGAAGTATAAAGAACAGAATAGATAACAAATGTCAGTGAAATGATTTACCAAACCTAGAAGTGCAACAGGACCCCGTGGAACAACAGGAGGTAGGCTCACGAACTCATCCTGCATGATAGCAAAAGAAAAAGAAATTATGAGAATCAACATTCAATAGCCCTTCGTGTAAAAAATTAAGTGTTTATAAGGTGAATTTCTGACGAATTATCGTACCAACAAAGAGCAGAGTCACCGTGGTACAGTTTATTTCAGAAGTTACATGACAAAAATTTGAAGACAACTATTCTCAGCACCAAAGAATACGAGTCCTAATGCCTACTAGGTGCTTGACAATATGCTTGTACCAGCCCACATATTCACGCCACGGCTGGTACTATGGTAGAGTAGCAATCGGAACCACATGTATACATACCCAGTACGAATTGGTCCAGGGGCTCTTCTTGGGCAGAATGCTGTGGACATTCCCTGCACGAGACAACCAAACACGGAGATGGGACGCAATTCAGAAACCAACACAATCGGATGAATGGAGTACGTACGGCTGGCGTCGAGGACGAGGTAGCGGTTGGAGGGGGAGTCGATGACCATGATGACCTCGTTGAAGTCGCTGCGGTTGGACGCGAGGAGCACGAACTCCTCCTCCTCCGCCTGCTGCTCGGCGGTTGGGGTCGCGACCTCGCCGTCGGGGGCGCAGCGGAGCCGCGCGGCGGCCGCTCCCCGGCGTGGGTGGAGCGCGAGGCGGGCGGCGGGGCGGGGTTGCTGGAGGTTTGCTTGGCGGTGGTGGAGGAGGCGTGGCGGGGAGAAGGTTAGCGGCATGGTGGTTGCCATTGCTGCGGGATAGAGTTTTGCGAGTCGATGCAGTGATAGCCGTTAGTGGAGATGACGGGTGGTTAGAGCATCCCCACTAGTTGGCGCTTCCCACGCCCAAATCCGGCGAAATTTTCGTCCGGATTGGATGAAGATTTGGCGTGGGGAGCGCCGAAGTTCCAGCCGTCCCCCCGGCAGGAAACCCCCAACCTCGACCATTTGACATATTTCAAACAAATTCAACATAAAATTTAACATGCAGTAGCCCTCCATTCGCTGTCTCGGCTTGCACTTCCGGCGACCTCGTGCCGACCCACCACGCCGACGAGTTGCCAGTCCGCCGTACATGCTTGCCAAGCAACCAAGGATCATCATGTGCTCCTCGTCTTGGGCGGCTGCTGCCATCTCTTCTTGCATAAGCTCGACGAACATCTCGCTCCTCCTCTTCGTCCGAGTCCATGGCCGGCGAGGCAAATGGACGAACACCGACGGGCGTGGTCGAGGCAACCCGAGCCGCGAGCGGCGACGAGCAAGCAGGCCGGAAAACAGGCCGGCGGAAGAGCAGCCGGATAGACCGTCGTCCAAACACGGCGGAATATAGGCAGGTGGGGAAGGAGTGGCGGCGCAATGCGGGCAACAAGCCGGCGGGGTGGTGCGGCGGCGAGAGAGATACGAGGGGTGGGGGAGATTTTGAGCGACGTGGCGGTGGGGTTCGTGCGTCGAGTCACCGACGGATCGGGCCCTTCCCCGCTTTTCACTCGTCCGGAGTCCCCGAGCGCTCCCGGGGGGCCGGGGATGGCGTGGGATCGCCGGATGGATTTAGGCCCAAATCCGGACGAACGAGGAGCCGGGGCGCGACTGGGCCGAATTACGCCGTCCGGATGGAAAAAACGCTCGCCGGGGGCCTCGTCGGGGGGACGAGTGGAGATGCTCTTACGCACTACGGGTTCAGAGAAACGCCAGCCCGATGGTTCCTCACACCCGATATTTCTGTTTATATTTTCTTTGCAAATGGAGCGGGTTATATGTTTTTTGTTTTGTTTTTTGGATGATGTACCACCCGTAGGCATAATACATAGTTGGTACGTATACACGCAACATAACACGAGGAGGATATAAACGGTTGTACTGCTGCAAACTATCGTCGCCGCAACTACCAAGAACACATGTCCTACACCATCGCCGGAGAAGAAGAGCATCAGTAGTTGGTCCACACTTTAGCGTTAAAGAAACCCCTTGCCATGAGGCGTTAACGAGCCGTACGTAGTAGCCACCGGTCTCATAAGACTGAATTTAACCCGATAAGGAAAATCAGCCGGAGGAGCCCTCTGAGCCTCTTCAACGCCAGATCCGGGGCCAGCGCCACCCCGCCCTTAAAGCGGCCGAATCCCCCACCATCTTCCACAAACATGCCGTAGTCAAGACCGTCACACTCCAAGAGCAGCCCATCCTTGCCGCCGCGCCATGACGCAGCGCCAAAACGAAGCCCCTCCAATGGCTTGGACTCCACAAGCCTCTCGCTGGCGTTAGCAACACATCCGACGAGCAGGGACATGGACTGGGAGACCATTATTCCTAAGACCACCATCAACATCTGCCCCACCAAGACGTTGATAGAGGAACCTTGAAAACAAGAAAACCAAAAACTACAACACACACAAACGAGAACCAAGCCTCCCCTCCCCCTCGCGATGCCAGAACGGCAAGTGGAGGGGAAGGGGAGCGGTAGACTCGCCGGCGAGAGAAGGAGCGAAGAAGAACCTGGAACCGCTCCTCTGTGCGGTTGGAAACGAACGGTGTTTTTCTCGTGTTATCTCTTTTATGCGGTGGTGAGGAATGTTAATTTGGTCGGTTGGAGATTAACGATTAATGGATAAATTGATTAATTAATGGATTTAAATTAGTTAATAGGCTGATAAATGAGTTAATCGGTCAATTAGCGATCCATCGAGTAGCGATTAATCAGCCGATTAATCACTGGATCAGGAGATTTTCTTGAACAATGGTTTTATGTGTTCCAAAAGATGACTCATAGTTAAAACAAATTACTCACGATTTTTCATATTATTCCGCGTAGTATGTTTGGTCAAAATCAATCTTTATATCTTTTATCAAGTATAACTGATAAATATTAATATCTACAATTTAGAGAATTGAAAGTATATTTAACTATGATTGTTATAATGTTGATTTTCCATTGTAGACACTTACACAGTTACACGTGTTCGTATGTAGTTGGTTGAACTTTATAATGTTTGACTTTGACTAAATCTAATATGGGGATTAACATGGACTATAGGAGTAATCTTGCATGCACCAGGGTTAAATTTCTGATATTTTGGAGATTTGGTCTTGTTCAACAATTCTTAGCAGCTGGGAATTGACCTTGTTGGATATCTCAACAATCTTTATGTAGTAGGTTCTTTATAATTATTGTGAAAAACTGTAAATGCATGTTCCCATCAATTTTGTTGTAAACAATATACTAGCATGTAAGAAATTTTCAGCCTCTTTAATATGAAATTAAGATCTCCACCATACATGTGGTTCAAAGACTCGAGGGAAATCCTAATGTGCCGCCACATGTCCCCTCCTAGCGCCCTCCTCGTGGCGGTGTCAACGGACCCTACCTTCGATGGTTGTATGGGAGAGCGCGCGGTGGACGCGCGGGCAGAGTGGATCTTTTGATGTAGCGAGAGTCTTCGATGTAGCATAGTTGAGTGGTGGTGTGTGTTGTGTGTCGCTTCAAGGCATGAGTGGCGTTGTTGTGCAAGAACAAGGTTGTTGGGATAGAGGCCTAGGGAGTCGTTGGCGTGATGTGGCCACAGATTGATCGGTGACTGTAGTGTGGTTCTGATGCCAGTGAGCGTGGATCTGGTCCCAGGAGAGCTGCAACTACGTGATTCTTGGAGTTGTAGAGCATATGGAGTGGAGGCTTGGGCAAGATGGTGTTGCATCATTACGGTGCGGGTGATGGTGGTGCCCTGACGCGGTGTCGCTCCTGGCTGCTAGTGTGCATCAGCGAGGAGAATATCGGACGGTCTTCCTAAGGGTGATATTAGTGTCTTTCGTCGGTGATCTTCGTGGATCACTCACCCAGAGGTAATGGTTTTGGACATTGGAGAAAGAACTGTTGCGTGCCATAGCATTCATGACGTTTTCTGTTTAGCTTTGGTGGGGCGTGGAGTTGTGTTCAGGCTTAATCCTGTTGGTGGTGTGTGGGATCTCATCTAGTTTTACCTTATTTAACCGAATAACTCTTCTTAACTAGTGGAATAAAGAATTTTTTTACCACGTTTTAAAAAGTAACTTCCACCTTAAAAATTGTCAGTTTTACGGTACCTCTTACTACTCTGTATGCGATGAGTAGTTGTAAAGTGGTTGAAATTAGGGTTACTTTAGTTCCTCGGATGTTCTTTTTAGCATCTGCGGATATCTTCTCCCTAGAGTCATGGTGGACTTGGCCAAGTTCAAAATCATGTTCATCACCTAGTTTGAATGCTAAAAAATCTCATTTGTGCATTGTGGCAGAAAAACACGCACGGTTTGGTTGCCAGTACATAGCATGAGTTTTTTAGTACATTTTGTTTTAGCAAACTAGTTCATCTTAATCCAGTCTAATCTACACAAGCATGGTTATATTCGAGATAAATTGTACATGAAAAAGATGTGCCTCGAAGTTGTGATTCCAATCCCGTGATCGGTTAATAATTTCATTGAGTCTTTAAAGCACGGTTTCGTGTTCCCTTTGAAGCTTATTTGGACGAATTTTGTCCAATTCATGGGACACGGTCAACCATTTGAAATTTCCTTCTAGAAGTGGTTTCACCACACCGTTTCACACAACTTTTGTGTTCAATGTTTTCGGTTTTACCATTCATATACGAGTAGATCTGCAATTCTGTACAATGTATTAGGGAGATCAAAATCACTCATCTTCCAATGTCAAAACGAAAAACTAAAAAACTCATGCTATGTACTGGCAACCAAACCGTGCATGTTTTTCTGCCACAATTCACAAATGAGCTTTTTTAGCATCCAAACTAGGTGCTAAACATGATTTTGAACTTGGCCAAACACAGTGAGATGAACTTACTTCTGCAAGAAAATTTCAAACGGTCAGCCGAGTCCCACAAATTTGATAAAATTCAACCAAAAAAGCTTCAAATGGAACACAAAATTGCCATTCAAAAACTCGAAGAAACTCCGAACTGATTGTGGAAATGGATCCGCAACATCGAGACACAATTTTTTCATATAGAGCTTATCTCGAATCAAACAACCGTTACCTAAATCGAAGGGGGCTTAAGATCTTACAAAGTGTGCATGCATAGAGCATGAAGGGTCCACTCCTTGGTTAGCCAAAGCTTGGCTACCTGAAAACGCTTGAATAGAGCGTGCCTCGCATGCTAAATCTTGGGATGCTTTAAAAATCGTGCTATGCACGTACGTGAATGGCCGTGAAACACCAAACGAGATCCAACGCCTGTGAGCAACCCAACTGATCCTCAGATCTCAGTGACCAAGAAAGACACGAGAACCCAACGAGCCATCATGCTCTTTGCGTCATCACCCACAGCGCTGCTGCTACCCAAATCTTGCACGAACAGGTAGAAAGCACAGAAGAGAACTACAGATTCACATTGACTTCGACACAAGGCAAATCATCGATGACGACCGCGCTCTTTTCCGTGGTCGCATCTTCGTGGATTACGCCGCGCTAGCTCGCCGCTGAAAGTGAAACCTCCCATCGCAGAGAGGTAGCTCCGCGTCTGGACAACATCCCGGCTATGGCCGCACGCAACAGTGCGCTACAACGAACCCGCGGCAACCGGCTCGTTCTGGGAAGGCCATTTTCGCGGCGAGTGTTCAGGAAGCGGCGGGCGTTAAACATGGTGCCCGTCGCGGGCGGTGCGAGTCGGTAGCGGAGGCGCGAGGCGAGACAGAGACACAGACCAATTCAGTTTCTCGAACGATCGATCGGGGCGAATTTGATCCCGTTTTGGTTTTCCATCTCCAGGCCGACTCTAATACATACTCCATTACTCCGTCTCCGTATATGCCTAGCAATATATAAGCAGCAGCTCTAGGCCTACGTACCTACCTACGAGAACGTATCCTGTGAAACAAGGGAATCTGTGAAACGGCTGTACCCATATATTTTGGGCCTTTGGATAGAAAAGAAGTGGTCAGATCAACCCAGGAGTGGGACTGCTGGTACATTTTGCAAACTGAACCATGTAGCATCGTCAAATTGCACTGACTGTCCTTTCCAGACGCATAGTCTCCCCTTTCCATTGCCCTCTTCTAAACCGTGTACTGTAGGACTAGATCCATTGTTGAGCCATCTCATTTCCTCACATCTCCCATCCTTATGTTCTTCCATCAGACGAAAATACTATGCGGATTTGGCACGGTCCTTCTTCCTCTAACTGATTTGGGGCGGATGATAGTGTTAGCTAACACTTGCACCACCACCACCATCAGCTGATGAATCACGATGTTGGTTTGGCCCAAAATCATAGGCTTCGATTATGTCTGCATTTACTAGAAGGCAAAGTGTTATCGGCACACTTTCTTTGCCCTTTTCAGATGCTCATTTGACCTTGTATTGTGAGTTCTGCGTGGACTTTTTCTCTTGGATGTGTCGTACTGGATCAGACCTACAGGAAGAGAGGACAGGGGAGAGAAACGAGTGGTTTGTGCGGATTCGGCAAGGCTACCAGGTCCATTGTGCAAAAGAGCCAGCAGCCCATCTTCTAGCGCTGGCTCGTGGCCCTTCATTATTCATCCAAAGACCCATATTCCCCCGGTGCAGATGGTGCATGAGTTATGGCGTTACACAGGATACGTTCTCACCTACCTACCTAAGTCTACACCGTTTGCAGCATACGAAACAACGATGGCCAGCCGCTGCTCCCGGACAGAGTCCATGACGCGCCTCTTGGCGATCCCCGGCTACTCCAAGTTGTGGCTGATGAACCCTGCATCCCCATCGATTCTGATTGAGAAACTGTACTTCCGCGGCCACGTTTGGGACGTCAAGGTGAATGTGTGTGGTTTCAACAAGGGCGTACCCGACTCGGTCGCTGTATTAGTCAGCGCCACGCCCTTCAGACACTCCGCGTCTGGCACCATTATCGACATAGAAATCCTAGACGACACCTGGGAGCACACCGTGTTCCACGAGAAGGAGATACTCGGCAACGACACCTGCTTCAAGTACCTGATAGTGAAGAGGAGCGAGCTGGAGGCGGCGTCCTGTGTCCACAACGATAACATCCCAGTGAGGTGTACTCTCAGCTTCGTCGTCGAACAGAAGAAGAAGCTGCCGCCCGCAGCAGCTGCGGTCAATTGGTGGAAACGGTTTAGAAAGAAGATGCTGCCCCATCTGCCAGTTGCAGAAGTTGGCAAAGAGGTTACAGACCAAGCCTGACGAGGTTCTAGCTACAACGATGGATGAGATGGTCTTGCGCTGGGTCGCCCAACAACAACAAGTCATCGGATTCAGACGTCGCTCCTTTGTTCGTCCCGGCATATGGTTGAGTTGAGAACCTGAATATATTTAGCAAAATCTTCAAATGCTTGTTGTTTTAGAGTTACCGCACTCTCGAGTAACTTCTTTATTCATCACCACACATCGCCAAACCTGAATACATTTTATTGATCACACTCGAGTAACTTCTTTATTCATCCTTCATATATATGTATATATGTATATATATGAAAGCAACTATGTCCATCTTATTTTACTCCCTACATACTTACGTCGGTATTTTGGTTCGGCAGGGGGTCTATAACCAGGAGTGAAATATTTTTGATAACAAGGAGCCAAATATATGCATACTCCCTCTGAACCATAGTAATTAAGTGTCGCTGATTTAGTAAAAAAATACTTATTATGGACTAGAGGAAGTAAAAAATAAATGATTTGCCGTATTGGGGAAGAAACCCAGCAGCGTTGTGTTATTAATAGCGGTAATTGTGTGCACACCAACGAGAATACGAGTACGGACACTCGAACTCAGGCAGGCTGAGAGCTATCAGCAGCTCACTGCTACCTGGCTATACCTTGGTTCACTATGGACTAGAGGAAGTAATAACTGAAGTGAAATAGGGCTACATCGTCTCAGACAGAGAAACTGGATTACCATGACAAGAGAACCAGACCGATCCATTTATCAGATTGGTTTTGTGCGTCAGACGCAGCCGACCTACCCTGCTTTCGTTGCCCGAAGCATTGCCTTGCAGCTTCGCGCCATTTTTTCCTTGGCCAGCCTACACCCCCTAATTTGAATTTGTAGCCTAACTTACCTGAACATCCTTCGAAGGTATGGTATCCCTGGATAAAAAAACAATCAGCGTAACATTCTTATGGGAGTTGGAAATTAAGACATGCATTTCTCTCTCCTTAGATTGCAACTGTTTCTGGCCAAAACTACAACCAATTTTGCCAAAACATGAATGTGATTAATTTGGCCACAACAACAAGATGCTCCAAACCAGATAGATAAACTTCGGGAGGAGGACCTTTTGAATCTTAATGACTTAATCAACCCTCTATATATACGAGCATGCGGATATTAATGGTAGTGCTGTAAATCAAGACCCACTACCTTCTGATGGCCACAACAGCTCCATTTCCATCACACTTCGTAGTGGTCCTCCTTCAGATGATTCAATTAATTTTGCATGGTTAAGGTGCAGATCAAGACGTTCACTAGAAGAAATGCACAAAGTGTCGACGGCTATTCTCTATGCCGACGGCTAAATATCGGGGCCGTCGGCACAGAGCCCGTTCCGGCCAGGGCAGTAGGCAAGCGGTTGGCACACAATGCCTCCGCCATGACGGCGAGGTAACAGCGTCAGGCCTGCCGACTGTAGCCGTCGTCATAGCTATTTTCCAGTTTACCACATTAATCTTAGAAAAATCATAACTAAATCATTATAATTCAGAAAAATACAAATATTATATCAAAATTTTCAAAAAAGGAGATCTATCTTGGAAAAATATGAAACTTGGAATATTGCAAATATCTCAAAAAACCTTCCGAAAAATGAGCTATCATGTGGGATGTTTCATGGCTTTCACGCCGAATGACCAATGTTATGGCTAGAATCGTCGCATAGTTTATGACAATGTGTTCATATTGTGCACACATGTGCATCTTGAGATGGCGAACAATGTTGCTAGAGAACGCTTTCATTTTCGTCGCACCAAAACGCTATTTTCCATTTTCCGAATCCCAAAAAAGGGGAAGTTCTGTGAAGCAACCACCAAATAAAATTTCACAATGGTACCACCCTATTTTTCAAAAATACTAGATCACCATATATACATAATTTCCCAACCGGGGTATCTGAAACATTTCCGTCTACCCCTCGTGAAAACAACAAAATCATGCCAAGTCAGCATGAAGTCGGTCAGATTTGGACTACGGGTACATGATCTAATATGCTATTTTCTCAGAGATCTACTGCAAGTTTAGCGAGGCTCATCCCGAGCTAAGAATCTTCATGCCCACCGTTTTGACCAAAGTGTGAAACGGGAATAAGAAATTGAAGAACGATCAAAACAATGAAAAAACTTCGCGTGTGACATAGCTCAAACGAAAATATCAAACTTGGAATATTGCAAATATCTCAAAAAACCTTCTCAGAAATGAGCTACCATGTTCGATGTTTCATGGCTTTTAGGCCGAACGACCAGTGATATAGCTAGATTCGTGGCATAGTTGTAGGATAACGTTGCATAGAAAACAAAAATTTTCCTACCGCGAACACGCAATCCAAGCCAAGATGCAATCTAGAAGACGGTAGCAACGAGGGGGTATCGAGTCTCACCCTTGAAGAGATTCCAAAGCCTACAAGATGAGGCTCTTGTTGCTGCGGTAGACGTTCACTTGCCGCTTGCAAAAGCGCGTAGAAGATCTTGATCACGATCGGTTCCGGCGCCACGAACGGGCGAGCACCTCCGTACTCGGTCACACGTTCGGTTGTTGATGAAGACGACGTCCACCTCCCCGTTCCGGCGGGCAGCGGAAGTAGTAGCTCCTCTTGAATCCGACGGCACGACGGCGTGGTGTCGGTGGCGGTGTAGAAGTTCGGCGGAGCTTCGCTAAGCAAACCGGGCAATATGAAGTGGAGGAGCAAAGCTAGGGTTTGGGAGGGGGTGGCCGGCCACTCAAGGGGCGGCCAAGCTATGGTCTTAGGGGTGGCCGGCCCCTCCCTTGGCCCCTCATTATATAGGTGGATCCCAAGTGTTGGTGTCCAAGTCTTCGAATAAGACCCGAAACCAAAACCTTCCATAGGAGGGGCAAACCTAGCCCAACTAGGACTCCCACCCAAAGGTGGGATTCCCACCTCCCATGTGGGGGTGGCCGGCCCCCTATGGTGGAGTCCACTTGGGACTCCACCCCCACTAGGGCTGGCCGGCCATGGAGGTGGAGTCCCTTGTGGACTCCACCTTCCTTGGTGGTTTCTTCCGGACTTTTCTAGAACCTTCTAGAACCTTCCATAGAACCTTCCGCGACATTTTATTCACATAAAATGACATCCTATATATGAATCTTATTCTCCGGACCATTCCGGAACTCCTCGTGATGTCCGGGATCACATCCGGGACTCCGAACAAATATTCCAACTTCATTCCATATTCAAGAACTACCATTTCAACATCCAACTTTAAGTGTGTCACCCTACGGCTCGAGAACTATGCGGACATGGTTGAGTACTCACTCCGACCAATAACCAATAGCGGGATCCGGAGATCCATAATGGCTCCCACATATTCAACGATGACTTTAGTGATCGAATGAACCATTCACAAACATTACCAATTCCCTTTGTCTCGCGATATTTTACTTGTCCGAGGTTTGATCTTCGGTATCACTCTATACCTTGTTCAACCTCGTCTCCGACAAGTACTCTTTACTCGTACCGTGGTATGTGGTCTCTTATGAACTCATTCATATGCTTGCAAGACATTAGACGACATTCCACCGAGAGGGCCCGAGTATATCTATCCGTCATCGGGATGGACAAATCCCACTCGTTGATCCATATGCCTCAACTCATACTTTCCGGATACTTAATCCCACCTTTATAACCACCCATTTACGCAAAGTGGTGTTTGGTGTAATCAAAGTACCTTTCCGGTATAAGTGATTTACATGATCTCATGGTCATAAGGACTAGGTAACTATGTATTGAAAGCTTATAGCAAATAACTTAATGACGAGATCTTATGCTACGCTTAATTGGGTGTGTCCATTACATCATTCATATAATGATATAACCTTGTTATTAATAACATCCAATGTTCATGATTATGAAACTAATCATCCATTAATCAACAAGCTAGTTTAAGAGGCATACTAGGGACTTCTTGTTGTCTACATATCACACATGTACTAATGTTTCGGTTAATACAATTATAGCATGACATATAAACATTTATCATAAACATAGAGATATAAATAATAACTACTTTTATTATTGCCTCTAGGGCATATCTCCTTCAGTCTCCCACTTGCACTAGAGTCAATAATCTAGATTACATTGTAATATACCTAACACCCATGGCATTCTGGTGTTGGTTATGCTTTGCCCTAGGGAGAGCTTTAGTCAACGGATCTGCTACATTCAGATCAGTGTGTACTATGCAAATCTTTACTTCTCCATCTTCGATGTACTCGCGAATCGAGTGGTAACGCAGCTTGATATGCTTCAGCCTCTTGTGTGACCTTGGCTCTTGTGCATTGGCGATGGCACCCATGTTATCACAAGTAAATGATTAATGGGTCCAATGCACTAGGAACCACACCGAGCTCTACAATGAACCTCTTCATCCATACCGCTTCGATGAAGCCTCCGAAGCCGCTATGTACTCCGATTCCGTTGAAGACTTCGCCACCGTGCACCGCTTCGAGCTTGCCCAGCCTATCTGCAAGCACCATTCAATATAAACACGTACCCGCATTGTGACTTAGAGTCATCGGGATCGGTGTTCCAACTTGCATCGGTGTAACCATTTACAACGAGCTCTTGGTCACCTCCATAACAAAGAAACATATCCTTAGTTCTTTTCAAGTACTTCAGGATATTCTTGACCGCTGTCCGAGTGTTCCATTCCTGGATCACTTTGATATCTGCTAGTCAAACTAACGGCATGTGCTATATCCGGTCTAGTACATAGCATGGCATACATGATAGATCCTCATCGCCGAGGCATAGGGGATATTACTCATCCTTTCTCTTTCATCTGCCGTAGCCGGTCCTTGAGTCTTACTCAAGACCTTGCTCGGTAACATAGGTAAGAATCCTTTCTTACTTTCGTCCATTCTAAATTTCTTTAGAATCTTGTCCGGATATGTACTCGCGATAGCCCTATTAGGCGTCTTGATCTATCTCTATAAATCTTGATGCCTAATATATACGATGCTTCACCAAGGTCTTTCATTGAAAAACTATTATTCAAATAACCTTTTACACTTGCTTAATAGTTCTATATCATTCCCAATTAATAATATGTCATCTACATATAATATCGGGAATGCTACAGAGCTCCCACTCACTTTCTTGTAAATACGAGCCTCTCCATGACACTCGTATAAACCCAAAGTCTTTGATCACCTTATCAAAGCGTCGGTTCCAACTTCTTGATGCTTGCTTCAGTCCATAGATTGAACGCTGAAGTTTGCATACTTTGTCGACATTTTTAGGATCGACAAAACCTTTGGGTTGTACCATATACAACTCTTCCTCAATGTCTCCATTAAGGAACGCCGTTTTGACATCCATCCGCCAAATCTCATAATCGAAAAATGCAGCTATTGCTAACAAAATCCTCACAGATTTTAGCTTCGCTACAGTGTGAGAAAGTCTCATCGTAGTCAACTCCTTGAATTTGTCGGAAACCCTTTGCGACAAGTCGAGCTTTATAGACGATAATATTACCATCGACATCTGTTTTTCTCTTGAAGATCCATTTATTCTCGACAGCCTTTCGGCTATCGGGTAAGTCTACCAAAGTCCATACTTTGTTATCATACATGGATCCCATTTCGGATTTCATGGCTTCTTGCCATTTGTTGGAATCTCGGGCTCATCATTGCTTCTTCATACGTCGCAGGGTCCTCATCATTGTTATCCACAATCATGACATTTAGACAAGGATCATACCAATCGAGAGTGGCACGTTCCCTTGTCGATCTGCGAGGTTCGGTAGTTTCCTCGTTCGAAGTTTCATGATCATTATCATTAGCTTCCTCTCGTTGCCGGTGTAGGCGGTACAGGTACAACTTCCGATACTTGCGCTACTCGATCAACGAGTATAGATTCATTAATCTCATCGAGTTCTACTTTTCTTCCGAGTCACTTCTTTAGTGAGAAATTCTTTCTCAAGAAAGGTTCCGTTCTTTGCAACAAATATTTTGCCTTCGGATTTGTGATAGAAAGTATACCCTATAGTTTCCTTAGGGTATCCTATGAAGACGCATTTCTCCGCTTTGGGTTCTAGCTTGTCCGGTTGTAACTTCTTTACATAGGCTTCGCAACCCCAAACTTTCGAGAACGATGACTTAGGTTTCTTATTAAACCATAATTCATACGGTGTCGTTTCTACGGATTTTGATGGTGCTCTATTTAAAGTGAATGCGGCTGTCTCTAATGCATAACTCCAAAATGATAATGGCAAATCAGTAAGAGACATCATAGAACGAACCATATCTAAGAGAGTTCGATTACGACGTTCGGATACACCGTTTCGTTGTGGTGTTCCCGGCGGTGTCAATTGTGAAAGTATTCCGCATTTCTTTAAATGCATGCCAAACTCATAACTCAGATATTCACCTCCACGATCAGATCGTAGAAATTTTATCTTCTTGTTACGTTGATTTTCTACTTCACTTTGAAATTCCTTAAACTTCTCGAAAGTTTCGGATTTATGTTTCATGAAATAGATATACCCATATCTACTCGGATCATCCGTGAAGGTTAGAACATAACGATAACCACCGCGCGATGCTACACTCATTGGTCCGCACACATCGGTATGTATGATTTCCAATAAGTCGTAGCTCGCTCCATCATACCGAGAAAATGGAGTCTTAGTCATTTTTCCCATTAGACATGCTTCGCATCTATCAAGTGACTCAAAGTCAAGTGATTCAAGTAATCCATCAGTATGGAGTTTCTTCATGCGCTTCACTCCAATATGACCAAGACGACAGTGCCACATATAAGTAGAATTATCATTCAATTTAATTCGCTTAGCATCAATGTTATGTATATGCGTATCACTACTATCGAGATCTAACGAGAAATAAGCCATTCTTTTGTGGTGCTTGACCATAAAAGATATTATTCATAAAAATAGAACAACCATTATTCTCAGACTTGAATGAATAACCGTCTTGCATTAAACAAGATCCTGATATAATGTTCATGCTCAACGCGGGTACAAAATAACAATTATTTAGGCTTAAAACTAATCCCGAAGGTAGATGTAGAGGAAGTGTGCCGACAGCGATCACATCGACTTTGGATCCATTTCCAACGCGCATTGTCACTTCATCTTTCGGTAGTCTTCGTTTATTCTTTAGTTCCTGTTTCGAGTTACAAATATGAGCAACCGAACCAAGTATCAAATACCCGGTACTAGAACGAGAACCGAGTGAGATAAACATCTATAACATGTATATCGGATATACCTTCTTTCTTCTTCTTGACAAGGCCGCTCTTCGGATCAGCCGGATACTTGGAGCAATTACGCTTCCAGGTGTCCCTTCTCCTTGCGATAATAGCACTCGAGCATCAGGCTTAGGGCCGTTCTTAGGTTTCATAGTAGGCGTGGCAGCTTTCTTGCCACCCTTCTTGAATTTTCCCTTAGACTTGCCCTGTTTCTTGAAACTAGTGGTCTTGTTGACCATCAACACTTGGTGCTCTTTCTTGATCTCAATCTCAGCGACTTTTAGCATGCCAAAGAGTTCGGGTAACTCCTTGTTCATGTTCTGCATATTGTAGTTCATCACAAAGTTCTTGTAACTTGGTGGCGTTGATTGAAGGACACGATTAATCCCCGATCCGTTAGGAATCACTATTCCCAAGTCACCGAGTTTCTTCGCATGCCCGGTCATGGCGAGCATGTGCTCACTAATGGAGCTGCCTTCTTCCATCATACAGCTCGAAGAAATGTTTCGATGCTTCATAGCATTCCACGGCCGCATGAGTCTCGAAAATAGTCTTTAACTCTTTCATCAACTCATGAGGATCGTGGTGCTCAAAACGTTTTTGAAGATCGGATTCCGGATCGCACAGGATGGCACACCGAACTTGAGAGTACCGAGTTTTCCGAGTCTCGTAAACAGCTTTTACTTCATCGGTTTCAGTTCTGCGAGAGGGTCACCTAGCGGTGCATCAAGCACATATTGCAGATTTCCGCCGGAGAGGAAGATCCTCACATGACGGAACCGGTCGGTGAAGTTGCTACCGTTGCTCTTAAGCTTTTCTTTCTCTAGGAACTGGTTAAAATTGATTGGGGACGCCATCTCTACAACATATATTTGCAATAGTTTAGACTAAGTTTATGACAAATTGAGTTCAAATTTTAATTCAATATAATTAAAAATCTAGGTGAACTCCCACTCAAAACAATATCCCTCGCATTGTCTTAGTGATCACATGAACCAAATCCACCACACCATAGTCCGATCATCACGAGACAAGGTGTAATTTCAATGGCGAACACTCAAAGTGTTCATCATATCAATCATATGATTCATGCTCTACCTTTCGGTATCACGTGTTCCGAGACCATGTCTGTACATGCTAGGCTCGTCAAGGCCACCTTAGTACCCGCATGTGCAAATCGGCTTGCACCCGTTGTATGCACTTGTTGATTCTATCACACCCGATCATCACGAGATGCTTCGAAACGACAAGTCTTGGCAACGGTGCTACTAAGGATGAACACTTTATTATCTTGAGATTTTAGTGAGGGATCATCTTATAATGCTACCGTCGCGATCTAAGCAAAATAAGATGCATAAAAGGATTAACATCACATGCGGTTCATATGTGATATGATATGGCCCTTTTGTCTTTGCGCCTTTGATCTTCATCTCCAAAGCACGGATATGATCTCCATCATCTTCGGGCATGATCTCCATCATCGTCGGCGAAGCACCAAGGTCAATGGCGCCGTCTTCATGATTGTCCTCCATGTAGCAACTATTACAACTACTTTGAAATACTACTCAACATGAAATTTAAAGACAACCATAAGGCTCCTGCCGGTTGCCACAATACAATAATGATCATCTCATACATATTCATCATCACATTATGGCCATATCACATCACCAAACCCTGCAAAAACAAGTTAGACGCTCTCTAATTTGGTTTGCATATTTTACGTGGTTTAGGGTTTTCGATATAGATCTAATCTACCTACGAACATGAACCACAACGTTGATACTAATGTTGTCAATAGAAGAGTAAATTGAATCTTTACTATAGTAGGAGAGACAGGACACCCGCAAAGCCTCTTATGCAATACAAGTTGCATGTCGAACGAGGAACAAGTCTCATGAACGCGGTCATGTAAAGTTAGTCCGAGCCGCTTCATCCCACTATGCCATAAAGATGCAAAGTACTCAACTAAAGATAACAAGAGCATCAACGCCCACAAACCATTGTGTTCTACTCGTGCAACCATCTATGCATAGACACGGCTCGATACCACCTGTAGGATAACGTTGCATAGAAAACAAAAATTTTCCTACCGCGAACACGCAATCCAAGCCAAGATGCAATCTAGAAGACGGTAGCAACGAGGGGTATCGAGTCTCACCCTTGAAGAGATTCCAAAGCCTACAAGATGAGGCTCTTGTTGCTGCGGTAGACGTTCACTTGCCGCTTGCAAAAGCGCGTAGAAGATCTTGATCACGATCGGTTCCGGCGCCACGAGCGGGCGGCACCTCCGTACTCGGTCACACGTTCGGTTGTTGATGAAGACGACGTCCACCTCCCCGTTCCAGCGGGCAGCGGAAGTAGTAGCTCCTCTTGAATCCGACAGCACGACGGCGTGGTGTCGGTGGCGGTGTAGAAGTTCGGCGGAGCTTCGCTAAGCAAACCGGGCAATATGAAGTGGAGGAGCAAAGCTAGGGTTTGGGAGGGGTGGCCGGCCACTCAAGGGGGCGGCCAAGCTATGGTCTTAGGGGTGGCCGGCCCCTCCCTTGGCCCCTCATTATATAGGTGGATCCCAAGTGTTGGTGTCCAAGTCTTCGAATAAGACCCGAAACCAAAACCTTCCATAGGAGGGGCAAACCTAGCCCAACTAGGACTCCCACCCAAAGGTGGGATTCCCACCTCCCATGTGGGGGTGGCCGGCCCCCTATGGTGGAGTCCACTTGGGACTCCACCCCCACTAGGGCTGGCCGGCCATGGAGGTGGAGTCCCTTGTGGACTCCACCTTCCTTGGTGGTTTCTTCCGGACTTTTCTAGAACCTTCTAGAACCTTCCATAGAACCTTCCGCGACATTTTATTCACATAAAATGACATCCTATATATGAATCTTATTCTCCGGACCATTCCGGAACTCCTCGTGATGTCCGGGATCACATCCGGGACTCCGAACAAATATTCCAACTTCATTCCATATTCAAGAACTACCATTTCAACATCCAACTTTAAGTGTGTCACCCTACGGTTCGAGAACTATGCGGACATGGTTGAGTACTCACTCCGACCAATAACCAATAGCGGGATCCGGAGATCCATAATGGCTCCCACATATTCAACGATGACTTTAGTGATCGAATGAACCATTCACAAACATTACCAATTCCCTTTGTCTCGCGATATTTTACTTGTCCGAGGTTTGATCTTCGGTATCACTCTATACCTTGTTCAACCTCGTCTCCCGACAAGTACTCTTTACTCGTACCGTGGTATGTGGTCTCTTATGAACTCATTCATATGCTTGCAAGACATTAGACGACATTCCACCGAGAGGGCCCAGAGTATATCTATCCGTCATCGGGATGGACAAATCCCACTCGTTGATCCATATGCCTCAACTCATACTTTCCAGATACTTAATCCCACCTTTATAACCACCCATTTACGCAGTGGTGTTTGGTGTAATCAAAGTACCTTTCCGGTATAAGTGATTTACATGATCTCATGGTCATAAGGACTAGGTAACTATGTATTGAAAGCTTATAGCAAATAACTTAATGACGAGATCTTATGCTACGCTTAATTGGGTGTGTCCATTACATCATTCATATAATGATATAACCTTGTTATTAATAACATCCAATGTTCATGATTATGAAACTAATCATCCATTAATCAACAAGCTAGTTTAAGAGGCATACTAGGGACTTCTTGTTGTCTACATATCACACATGTACTAATGTTTCGGTTAATACAATTATAGCATGACATATAAACATTTATCATAAACATAGAGATATAAATAATAACTACTTTTATTATTGCCTCTAGGGCATATCTCCTTCAATAGTTTGTGATAATGTGACCATATTGTGCACACATGTGCATCTTGGGATGGCGAACAATGTTGCTAGATGAGTCTTTTATTTTCTTCTCACCAAAAAGATATTTTCCATTTTCCGAGTCCCAAAAACGTGGTGTTTTGTGAAGCAACCACCAAATGAAAGTTTCACAATGGTAACACCCTATTTTTCAAAATACTAGATCACCTTAAATACATAATTCCTAACCATGGTATCTGAAACAGTTCCGTCCACCCCTCGTGAAAAAAACAATTTCCTGCCAAATCAATTGAAAGTCAGTCGGATTTGAACTACAGGTACATGATCTAATGCACATGATTTTTTCTAAAAATCAATTTCTGGTTCAAAATATGCTATTTTATCAGAGATCCACTGCAAGTTTAGCGAGGCTAATTCCCGAGCTAAGAATCTTCATGCCCGCTGTTTTGACCATAGTTTGAGATGGGCATAAAAATTCAAAAACAATCAAAACAATGAAAAAATCTTTGTGTGGTGTCATATTATGTGATGTAGTTGAAAGGAAAAAATATCAAACTTGAAATATTGCAAATATCTCAAAAAACTTTCATGTTCGATGTTTCATGTCTTTCAAGCTGAACGACCAGTGATATAGCTTGATTCATGGCATAATTTGTGATAATGTGCCCATATTGTGCACACATGTGCATCTTGCGATGGGGAACAATATTGCTAGAGGAAGCTTTCATTTTCGTCGCACCAAAAAGCTATTTTCCATTTTCTGAGTATAAAAAATGGGGTGTTCTGTGAAGTAACCACCAAATAACAGTTTCACAATGATACCACCCTATTTTTCAAAAATATTAGAACACCTTACATACACAATTTCCCACCTGAGGTATCTAAAACCTTTTCGTCCACCCTTTGTGAAAAAAGACAAATTCCAGCCAAGTCAGAAGGAAGTTGGTCATATTTGAACTACATGTACATAATATAATGCTCCATGATTTTTTTGGAAAAATCAAATTTAGGCTCAAAATATGTTATATGTATGTTATATTTGGATTCCTCTCATTTTTCTGATCTATTTGGACATATTATTTGTCAGATTCCAATTTACATTTTTAAAGATATTAATTATTCCATATTAAATAGAAAAGGAGAAAAAATCATTTTATTTTCATTTGAATTCAAGATAAATATTACTTATTCATTTTACATAAGTAATTGTTTGGAATTCAAAAAAATAAAGAGGTGTTCATCAATGAATAGGGGTTAATAGGATTGATATGGTAGTATTATCAACAATATGTCATTTATTTCATGGAAGCTCGTCCGGAAGGAACAGAGAAGTTAAACGTGCTAGGGCTGAAATATTGTGAGGATGGGTGACTAACCGGAAAGTTAGAGTTAAAATGATCCATGTGAGAGTAAAAAAATTGAAAAAAATTGATTTTTGTTTTTGAAAAAACTCGAGCCAGAATTGACAAACGACCGTTATGACGGCTTCACCGTCGGCACATGATGCTTTGCGGACAGCCGACCTATGCTGACGGCAAATGGACCTGTGCCGAGACCATATTGTGTCGACGGCGTGGCACCTTAACTGGTTCACATAGTGGTTCGACATATTGTTCCATTGGACGAAGAATTAGAACGAGATATAAACGCAAATCCGTAGTTGAATGTTTTATAACAAATGCAAAAGATGCGTTCTTAAATGCAAAGCAACATAATTAGTTAGATGTAGGTATGGATATGTCAGTTCAGCAGGAAGAACATCAATAGCAAGATGAACCCATCCTTTAACTTTACCGACTTCCTTTGCATGAGGTTCCAGCTGATGTGCATTTCCTGCATAATCTTAGCATGCATCAAAATCTTGAGCCCATTCCAAAACTTCAAGAAATACAAGGTCCTCTCCGGTGAACCTAACAAAAAGGTGAATCCTCTTCTCCACTAAACGTTGTTGGTCGAGGTGGCAACCAAACCTTCACACAAGGTTGGGGCTATAGAGGGAGATCCACCAACTTGAACTCTACAGTAATGGATTAGTGAGAAAAAACATGACATCCTTTTTTACGGAGTGGTTCGGGCCAACGGATGCTAGTGCTTGGGTTTGTTCCCTTTTTTTACTTCTCAAGCTATTTCAAAGACAAATGCCTCTCTTTTCGGCTGTTGCAAGCACATCTCATCTTCATGTAAGGGAAAGCTCGATGGTGCCCATTATCCAAGTCTTGCTGGTAGTACTTTTGTCCAGAGATTCAGTTTCGAGCCAACAATTCTTACTTGGACGACTTAAACCGGATCAAGACTCAGTTGAACAAAACTTCATTCATGGAACTAATTGTTCTCTCTCGATGGTTCATTTGGAAGACTAGGGCTTAGTTCCTTTTTTTCAACTTAAAAGATAAGTTGTCCCCTCCCTAGCTTCTCCCATAAGCCACCCGGTTTGTTACTTACCAAGTAATAAGCCATGAGGCTTATGAGAGAAGCTAGGAAGAGGGCGTTCTTATTTCTAAGCTGGCAAAAGAACCGGGCATAGGAACGCAAAAAAAAAATCATCTGGCCCAATCTATACAGAGCAATGCTACATCTACAGGAGGAATTTTACGGGCTAGCACTTACGGGATGAGATGGAGGCAGGTGATTTGGTGCAGTTTTTTTCCTTCCGTGTTTTCAGGATCGTGACGCACCCACGAATTCACCACGTCATCCCGTAGAAGTATTCCCGTAGAAAATTTGCGTAGGTCTAGGATTATTGATCTATACATATGTAGAGCAAAAAAGAAGAATTAGGTTTGCTAAACAATTGAGCAAACAGAAAGACCTACTCCCTCTATTTTTTAAAAAAGGGTCGCAACTTTTTCTAGATACGGCTGAATCTATAGCTAAAACATGTCTATGTACCTCCGTATTTAGATAAAGTTGAGAAGTTTTTTTAGGAACGGGGGAGTACAACTTATTTGCAGCTTGGTTGCATAAGTTTTTTTTTTGTGAAGAATCTACTTAATTCCAAACCTAGCACTTAAGTCTTAAATTTGAGCATGTGAAAATCCTTCCAAGAAGACAAAATGACCCTTGTGCTGGGTGGTTTTCCAACAACCGTTCCATAAGTTGGCAATCTTGTGTCAATTGTTCATGGTTTTGTATATTCTCCCGTGCTCCCTTTTCATAGGCAGGAAGCATGGATGTATTCACCTACCGGAAACATGAATCTGCAGCAACCAGCATTACCAGCTTCCAATCATGTGATCATCCGGCCGGAGCAATCCTTGGACGCATGCATCACATGATAATTGACCCAGCTCCACGGACTTGTATTAGGGCATGTACAATGGTGATATTTTAGCAGTGCCACGTAGGATAAACGCTGATGTGGAAGAAAGAGAAAGATGAAAAAAGACTTTGCCTTCTCTTAGCTAAGAGATCATCTCTTAAGAGATCATCTCTTAGCATAATCTCTCTTTCACCACAAATTTAGCATGTCTCGTTACCAAAGATAAGACTAAAAAACAACCCATTGTACATCATGTTTTATTGTTATATCTAGATTACGTGGCAGCGTTAAGATAAAACAACCTTATCAACCATTGCACATGCCCTTATCGCTCCAACTAGTTTACACAGGCTAATCTAGACCGCAATGCGTACAGGTGTCATGCAAGTGACACTACTCCGGTGCACGTCGCGGCATTGACATGGCGCCGCCCGGAGAAAAGTATTGTGTGCCCAGCGCCTGCAGACACGGAGGCCCTGCAGACACGGAGGCATGGGTACGAGCCCCGACAGCAACCGCACGGGATCGATGTTCCTTGCGATCGCCGGCAGATCGATATGCCTCGATCCGACGCCTCACCAAGCAACATAGCCTTTTGCAGGATTCAGGCTTCACCTGCACGCTCGCATGAATCGGCAAGATCGATCTCGCACCGACGTAGTTCACATCAATCAGTCAGTCAATCACCATCCATTCGTTCCTGTTTAGTCTTTGATCTTAACAAATCACCATCCATCCCGGACGCGACCAAACCAGAAAGTTTGGTAGGCTCGTGTGCTTTGCTGCCTACCGGCTACCCACGAGCAGCCCTGCGCGGATCACGGCGTCATGCCGTGATCGTGAATCAAGCTCCCATCTCTCGCTGCTCCGGCGTGTCGATCGCCGGAAGCAACATTGCGCACAACGCATGAGAAATGCTACTTGTATGCCACGCAACATTCACAGGAAACGTATGACGAATTGACGATGCATTACAGAGATTTTAGTCAGGTTCAGGAGCCACAGGTTTCGTCTGGTCACGGCACCGGAAACCACGCCATGCCATGCCCCGCGACGCGGGCGTATGTTTCCATCGCATCGGACGGCAACAATTCCCGAGGTCCAGTGGTGGGAGTTTACGAACTGTAGTTAACGTGTCAGTAAGTACATGCTCGGCGCAGTGCGCAGCTACGTGGACGTCATCTGGCTAGCAGCTCGCCCGATCGACTGCTGGAAGGTAGATGCTTCTGCTTCGACGAAGCGTGCGGGCGGCCGTCGCCGGACCCGGACCCGGACCCGGCGAAGAGCTCCTCCCAGACGTCGGCGAAGGCGAGGAGGATGAGGTGGTGGTGGCGCGGCGAGTTGAGCGACAGGAACCGCTGCAGCAGCTCCCGCAGCTCCGCGCCGCCCGTGATCCCGTTCTCCGCCACCATCTCCGCCATCGACCGCCGGAACTCGCCCAGCGGATCCTCCGTCTCAGTCACCACCGCCACGCTCTCCTCCTCCAGCCGACCGCGTCCAGGTCCAGCTGCTGCATATGCCGATCCTCCGAACACCTCGCTCGTGCCCGTCCGGTGCCGCCGCGGCGGTGGCGGAAGCCTCCCGCTGCACCGGCACGCCTGCGAGCTGCGGTAGGCGCTGTCCTCCCGGTCGCGGATGCCCAGCGCTCGCACGCCACGCTCCAGCTCGCGGAGCTGCCGCAGAAGCGCGTCCACGCTCGGCGCGCCCTCGGCGTCTCGGGAGACCGGCGCCACGGCCGTCGTCGTCTTTGCTTCGGACGCTGGCTTCGACGACTTCGTCAGCGGCTTCATGGCAGCCGAGGAGAGATTGCCGGCGGCGACGCACAGCGACTTGGAGTCGCCGCAGCCCCACATGAACCCACCACCGTCCTTCCTCTTCTTCTTCGTCTTCACGGCCGGTAGTGGTAGACCCACCGCCGCGCCGGCGCCTCGACGTGTCGTCGCTTTCATACTTGGGTTCAGCGCACAATGTGTGTGTCTGGCTAGCTATAGCTAACTTGGAGGGACAAACTAGAGCCAGGGCTTAAGAAGAGCCGGGTGAAACTGCAGGTTAGCGGCAGCACTAGTGTTTCTTCTTTTGCGCCCAGTTTAGTGGCGTGTGCAGAACTGCAGACCGACACACTCACACTCAAGTCTCTCACACGTAGCATAATTCCAAGCAACTAGATTTGATGGAACAGAAATTAGTGGTATCAGGCCAGTGACTGGTAGGTGGTCTATGTCAGTCGTGTGGTAAATCGATTGCCACCAGGAGTAGCAATAATAATGAACGAAGTGGAATGGATGAAACCGTGCATCAGCCGAGTCAGGGGCGGCCTCAGAATTTTGTGTACGGATATAAAAATAGTGATAATATTTATTGTATGGACTAAAGTTAATAAAGAAGTAGAGTGTGAACTAATGATCACCTCATCTGTGCTTGAGAAACCCTCACAGTGAAAACATACTTACGTGAAACATATGAATTTACTAAAATACAAGTATTAAATATGTAACTTTGTACAAATTTCTAACTATTCTAACTAATAGAGTCAGCGGGCAAACATAAGAATAGAAGAAACACTATATGAGCTATCTATAAAGAAAAAAGCGTGCAAAAGATTATGTTAGAAAAAGTAACGAAAAGCAACAATTTGAGGGTTTGAACACTCAACCAACTGATAAGACCATGTCTTACAAACTACTACGTGGTGAGCTACTTTATATTTCGGTCATAATATGCTAGTATGTTTTACTATACATCTCACAGAACATTAACACAGTAGTATTTTTTTAAGTTTTTTTTTGAGAGAGTAAAAGCTTTGCCCCATTTATTCATTAACAAGAAGTTTAAAGTTGATTACAAACCCGAGCCAAACTCGGACAGACAAATTGACAAAACGATCACTCTCAGGGCATGATAGAACCCAAGTGCTTGGCACCTGCCGCGCTTCAGAGACTTGACTCTCCCTTAATATTAGTTACAACAATGATCGGTATGGAGGAAAGCAAAACACTCGCGCGTTTCGTTCCTTCTAAATCTCCCAAGAAACAAACATGGATATTATGTATTCAACTGAACACCTTTGAATTAATGTGGGCCCGCCCTTGAGCCGAGTGCTGGCGGCAGGGTTTGTGAACTGACGGGAATTGCCGTATCAGTTCCGGATGGGATCGACCTGCTGAATTTCTGCCGAGTACTGCACTTGCGTTTCCTTGCAGTGACGTCCATCCCCACGAGGAGTATGCAGTTAAACATGTATCTTGTTCTAATTAAGCCAAGTGAAACTGAGCGGCAGTATAGAGCAGCAGTAGTGTTACTTCTTTCGGTTCAGTGGGCTGTTCAGAGAGAGACACACACATAAATCCAAGTAACTGGATTCGATGGACCAAAAGTTAGTATCACGCCATCGTCTGTTAGGTGGTCAGTGTCAGTAAATCGATTAATTATCACTAACCGAGATCACCTTTGTAGCACAAACCGAGACGACAAAAATTAGTGTTTCAATCAGGACAGTGTGACCGGTTGCTGAGAGGACATGCATTACCTATCTGTTCCGCGTTCCGGATGGGATCAACAACCCTGCTAATTTTCGGCGAGTTCTGCACTTGCGTTTTCTTGCAGCGATGTCCATCGTCACGACTCACGAGGTGCCGTATGTTTGCCCGGTCGACGCAAGCGAAACCCCAAAGCGGACGTAAGCTACGGGCGAGAAAACTGCAAAGCCAGCAATGGCGTGCTCGCGTTCCGCGCTACTTGCACCCTACCGAACGGAACAACAGACAAGGGAAACGCCAGCGGAAGGTGTCGAGACGAAGCGACGGGAGATTTGGATGGGCGTAACCGATCTGATTTCTGGATCAGAGGTCCTATTGCTGCCTCAAACTAAGGTGAGATGCCTTGGAAGAAACACTGTGCTGGAACACGGGACGTACGCCAGTTTGTTTGTTTGTTTGTTTCCTGTCACATTCGAACTGGCGTCTCTCCTGTGTTCAACAAGACGGAGGTTACCAAACTTTGGCATCGCACTACTCCTGCAATCTAATACAGTGTAGATTAAACGAACGCAAAGCATGTGGTTAGTGTTGATTAAGTATCGATGGGTTCCACTCGGGCATGATGAGTTGATCTACTCACATGAGAGACGGCAGGCCAGACAGCAGGTGTAACAGAAAACTTCTTTTAGCGAGTAAAAGAAGAGGGAGATCGATATCGAGAACATCCATGGCTGCTTCATTCGAGTGTATGCTTCTTTTGTGAGCCTCCCTTTTGACTTAAGAACAGGGAGTCGATGAAGCATGCATGGTGTTCTGCCTGCCTGACAATTTGCGAGTGAAAAAAGCTGAGAGAGCAAGATTGGGAACAAGAGCAGTGGGCTAGTGGTGGTCGGTGCAAAGGAGTGGAGTGGAGTCGAGGTGAGTTGGAACTCGGAACTCCCAATGATGTTTCTGCATGCCTTCGTGTCTCACTCTGATTCTACCAACTACCAAGATCGAAGGAGGCCACAGCTGCTGTCAAATGATGGAAACGTCCTTCCCTAGAAATATTTCCAAAAGATAACGCGGCGACGCGGCGGGGAGCTGCTTTACACCGACCTGGTCGGTGTGTAACAGCCACCGACCACCCCCCACCCCCAGGTATGTTGGGCCGGCACAAGTTTGTTTTTCTTTTTTCCTTTCTCATTTTTTCTCTGTTTTAAATCTGAACAGTTTCAAATTTGAACAAATTTCGAATTGAACGATTTTCGAATTTGAACAAATTTCGAAAGTGAACGATTTTCGAATTTGCACAAATTTCGAAACTGAACGATTTTTGAATTTGAACAAATTTCGAAACTGAACGATTTTCGAATTTGAACAAATTTCGAAACTGAACGATTTTCGAATTTGAACAAATTTCAAAACTGAACAATTTTCGAATTTGAATTTTTTCAGATTTGAACAAAAACAAGAAAGAAAAACAAAATAAGAAAGAAAACAGAAAAGAAAAAGGAAAAAAATAAAAAACGAAAAAAGAAACAGAAAACCGGAAAAGACAGCGAACTGGGCCTGGCCCAAACCCGACCAGGGGATGTGCGGTGGCCCGTAGCCACCGACCTGGTCGGTGTATAGGTTTTCCCAGTGTATAGGCCCAACCTTGTTGATCCAACTGTTTTGATTTCCAAATCAGAGGGGCAAGGGTCCTACTTCAGCCTACGTCTTAAGAGCACATCTATTTGGTTGTATATAAAACACAGATCGTATTAGAGCATGTGTAACAGGCCCCGTATTTTTTCGCCCCTTAAAACGCGACTAGAGCGCCCTGTATCCACTTTTCGCCAGCCGAAAACTCGGGCGAGCTAGCAGAACCCGTATCCCCACCCCGTAAAACAGAATATTCTGTTTTAGGGGGTGGGGATACGGGTTCTGCTAGCTCGCCCGAGTTTTCAACCCCTCAAAACAGGGTTTTAGACAATAATTTGCACAACAAATTTAGATCAAACATAGCACATTCAAAATATGTGATGCATAATTCATAGTTTTTAATATCACAACGCGATCATAGGCAATGTTCAAGCCACGGAAGTTCCCAAATATGATCAACCATCGACACCGGCGCCACCACTCGCCGGAGACTCACCTTGAGCACTTGCATCACGAGCTTCATGCGCAGCATTCTTCCTCGCCATGATGTCCGCCTTGGTCTCCTTCCACCAAGCCAGCTGATCCTCGTCCATGCCGTCGGTGCGCATCATCATGATATCCCTCTCCTCGGCCAAGAGCTCCTTCATGGCCTTGGCTTGTTTGAGGTCGAGCATCCTCAAGTCGAGCTCGGCCTTCCGCTTGGCATCTTCCCTCCTTGCTTCCACCTTGGCAAGCTTCACCTCCTTCTTCTTCTCGGTGATGAGGAGCTTGGTCTCCAATGTCTTCATCGTCAATGTCTCCTTGGACTTCATGAGTTGATCCAACTTCTCCCGGAAGCTAAGCTGCTTCGGCTTCCACCTTCACCCTCTCCTTGGCTTTCTTGTTGCCCTCGGGCTTGCCGGCGTTTCTCGCACTCATGTCCTCCGCTTCATCATCCATGGTGAGCAGTGCCTCCTTCTTGCACTTTGGTTCGTTGTCCCTCAACTTCCACTTAGCAAGATGTTGAAGGATGGAAAAGCAATGATGAAATTGAAACTCCTTGTTCTTGGAGCCGGCCATGTCCTTGTACCGGGCTTGAGCATACTTGGGCTGCACAACAATATTATGTGATGTTTGCACATGATCAACACATATGGATAGCCACAAACAAGGAAAACTTACATAGTCCTCCGGCACGATTCCACTAGGGGGGTTGTCGGACACTTGATCCATGGCAGCACTCCAACGAGAAAAAGCTGGCTTGATGATGTTCCATCGGCCTTCAAGGGAGCAGTAGGATCTGTTGGCCATGCTCTTGGTGCGAGGCTTGAGCTGGTGGTAGAGATCCTCAATGCGCTGCCAATAGCGCTTGCCGCCTTGGTCCACTCCGGTGCACGCATCCATCCCCACCTTGCTCCAAGCACGGACCAAAGTAGCGTCTTCGATCTCAGTGTAGTTGGCGGTGCGTGGCTTTGGCGTCGATGATGAACCGGCGGTAGCCGGATCAACCTCAACCACCTCCTCCTCGTCACCCTCATCCTCTTCCCCGTCATCAATATCTTCGACGTTGCACTCTCCATCGAACCCATCGATGCCGGCGTCCAAATCCACCGCCGAGTTGTTGAGCATGTCCATGTACGATGTTGTGGACTCAACGTCGAACACCTTGTCTACGTCCATGGCGGGTGGCGGCGGCGCGGGCATCGCATCGGACGGAGGAGGGGCCGTGGCCTTGGACGACGGTGGAGGCGCGAGGCCGATGCGGCTGACCTGCTTGGTCTTCAACTTGGGCTGCAGAGCAGCCCTCGGCCCGGCCGCCTTCGTCTTCATCCTCACTTTCTTGGCCGCCGGCTGGGCTACGGCCGAGGGAGCAGCGGCCGGCGCATCCGCGGCCGGCGGAGCTGCGGGGCCTTCGAAGAATTGCTTCGAAAACCTCTTCCTCTTCGACGGGATGGTGGCGGAGATCATGGCCGACACATCGCCGGCGTTGGGCGGGCCCACGACGGGGACATCAACCACCGCGGCCGTCGGAGATGGACTGCCGGCGGATGGCGGACCTTGCGGAGGATCCATGGGAGCGGGATCCGGCCGCGACGTGGCCGGGAAGGGCGGGGCGGACGAGATCGAGCGGCGGCGGTTGGGTTTCGCTGAAACCGTTCGCGCGCAGTGGGAGGAGGGATACTGGTTTCGCCCTCTATCCCCGCTCCCACCCCGCACAAGTAGGGGGCGGAAGCCCGCCCCGTAATCGAAAACAACAAAAAACGATGCGGGGACCGGTTTTACGGGGTGTGCTAGACGGCCGGGTAGAGCCGAAACCCGTATAACGGCGGTTATTATACGGGTTTGCCCCTTTTAAGGAGTCTGTTAGACATGCTCTTAGAAACTACATAATTTGGAGAAAAACACTTCTCGTTCAGTGCACCCCCTCCCCTCAAAACTCAAATACAAATAATGGTTGAGATCGCTCCGTACCCATCCATAACTATGGGCATGATGATCAATAAAAAATCATAAAGCCATATTGAAACCCTATTTGAATATATACACATCCGTATTATTTGTACGAAATTCGTAAGTACCCACCTGTCATTAGTGGGACATGTAGGCTTTTTGGCAGAAACACTTCTACTTGAGTGTCCCCTCCCACAAACTAAAATACGAGATCGCTCTGTACCCCTTCAAAACTAAGGGCATGGTGGTGAATAACAAATTATTAAGCCATACGAAACCCGGTTTGGATATATGTAGGCCTGGGCATTCGGTTTTAACCGAAATTTTGGTTCGGTTTTTCTTTTTTTGTAAAATTCGGGTAACAAGAAATGATAACCGAAATTATATCGGTTTTCTTGTTGACTGGCATTTCGGTTAACCAATAATTCGGTTCGGTGCTCGGTTTTTAACCGATATGACATAGTCTGACAGAAAATAAAATGCGGGCACCTACAATGCATGCAGCTAGCCACTCGTGCGTGTTGTTGTGGCCAGTAGTGCAGAGCACGCACAGGCCACTGCTTGTAGAAGTAACCATAGTCAAATACATAGCCCTTAGTAAAAAAAAATTACATAGCCGCTAAGCAAAAATCAAGATGAATGCATGTATATCAAAGAAACGGAATGCAAAGCGGTGTGTACCCATCGCAACGTGCATGGGGCTGCTAGAGTCTTGAGAGAGATAAAGAGATCTGATAGCAATACATTGCTGCATGATCTGACTTGCTGCTGGACCTCTCGTTTTATCTGTGTCGCTGGTATCTCGGTTTTTCGGTTAATTCGGTCAATTAGGTGTCAAAACCGAATTTTAACTGATAAATTCGGTTTATCACATTTATGCACCGAAATTAATCTCGGTTCATTCGGTTTCGGTTCCGGTTAATTTGGTTTCGGTGTTCGGTTTCGGTTTTTTATGCCCACCCCTAGATATATGGATGACTAGATATGTTTTAATGCCTGCCTGTCGCAATTTAATGCCAGCCAATATCAGCCGTAGGAAATAATATACGATTTCCATTGCAAGTAATGCCACCACACAAATATTTTGGTAATTAATGATGTTATTGGTACAGCTCATGCCATATCTTTCTTTCCAATTTCAGACCTCTACCACTGCAAAACCCTATATATATATAGCGTTCGTGTCCACCAGAAAGTTCCCCCACCCAATCCGCTCTCGCGCCGCCTTTAGCCAAGGACCCCCATCGGCGCCGCACAATCATACCGATCGAGGAGAAGCCCTGTATGGAAGCTTTTGCTCCTCCCATGGGGCGCCGCTGCTCTTCCCCGCATCCTTGCGATGGTCAGGGTGCTAGGGGATGTGTCGTTTCACCGGGTACGAATGGTGAGCGCGGCGGCCAAGGTGACATCGTCTTGGCTCTACCGGCGGCACGGCATGTGTGCCGTGTGTGCTTCAAGAGTTTTGATCAGGCCCAGACGCTAATCGGGCACAAGAGGAGATGCAACCCACGTTCTCGTGCCACCTCCACCAACCCACAAGAACTAGTTTTGCAGCAGCAGGAGGGGGAGAAAAGACCAAGGGTGGCCATCGAGACCCACTGGGCCGGGACGAAGCCACGGAGTGCGCGCGTGCCGAGGTTCGTGCATTCGAATCTTGTACCCAATTCATCCATCACTCCAGTAGTCCCCACAGCGATTGTCATAAATGATGATGAGGAGAAGGAGGATGAGGCTGGCCACATCGCCATGTCAGATCCTCATACTCCTGGAGCTGTGTCGATTGTTCAAGATACATCACCCCCCTTTGTCCCGACGACTGGGGTAGGGGCTATGGCCTTTTGGGCGAACTTGGCACCAGCTGCTGCTTATGACCATGAGGATGGAGCTGATGGCGGGGTTCAAATGAGCTTCCACCAGAACAGGGACAACGAGGAGCGAACACTGGCAGTGGATGGCTGCATCGCTATGGCAGAAACCGAACACTTAAGGTGGCACATGTGTGAGATGTGCAACAACATGTACGAGAGCAGGAACATGCTTTGCAGACACTACATGAATGATCATCTCAAGCCACCAGTGATCCGTCGCATTCGCCTCTTCGGTGCCGAAATCTTCATCGTCCAATTCTAGTTCATATATGTGATACTTGTGGCATGCCTGCATGTTAGTCACTTTGTTGCTTGGTTCATAGTATCTTTGCTTAACTATTTACCTTTTTAGATAAAGAGAATGTTTACTGTCTAGAATATTTGCGAGTGAAAAAAGCTCGGACAGAAAGATTGGGAACAAAGACCTGCCTGAGGCTTGTTTGGCCAAAACTTTAGCTTTGTCTTTCTCCAGACATTATTTTTAAAATGTTTAGACATTTTGAAGTTTCAAATTCAAAATTTGTTTGAGAATCTCGTCCAATATTCTAATTTTTTCCCTTACGAGTACCTATATTCTAGATATGCACTCTGCCAAATGATGGAAACGTCGTTATTATCTAGAAAAAAAAAGATAAGGCCGTGTCCTGCTTGAACTGTTTATTTTTGCGTGGCTACAGCCCAATAGGCTGCCACTGGCTTGTCCAACTGTTATAACTCTATCGACAATAAAATCATCCCAAAGGTAACCTTTTGGCAGCCCATTACGCATTCGTAGTGTACCAAGATCTACCCAAACACGAATTACGGAAGTTAAGTTTTTTTATAGGAAAACTACAGTCCACTAAGATGCATGGACCTCTCTCATTACATGAAAAGTAAAACCCACAGGGGTAACCCCAACCACACATGGCGTCCAGCAATGAGCGTCGTCGCCATTCGAGCAAGGTTGTGTGCGTCGTTATTTGATCTCCGGCCTTCATGGCGGAAAGAGACACCCCCTCTCTGCCTCGCCATCTTCTGAACTCCTTGATAATGTGACTGAACCGCCCAAGTGAAGAGCCTGTTAGTCCCTGCACCCCCTCCATGCAGTCTGAAGCAACCATCACGTTGTCAATGCTCACGTCCGCCGCTAGCGCCAGGCACTCCTGGCAGGCCATCGCCTCCAAACATCCTGGGTCCGTGACACCATCGTACATCACGGCTGATGCCCCTGGGAAGACACCCTCTAGCGACCAACAAACAGCTTAGACCGAGCCCCTGCACCTCGTCTTGGCGACAACTCCGTCAGTATTGATCTTGCACTCTCCCAGCGGAGGAGGCAGCCAACGCGGCACCACCACCTGTGCTCCATCCGAGACCTTCTCCTTCTTATTCTCGCACTCTCCCAGATCCTTTATAAACGACTCGATGAAAGAATGTGCCGAAAGAGGACTCTGGTATATCTCCTCATGGATCCCCATCCGCTGCGCATGCGATAGCGCCCAAAGAGTGATCGCCAGACACACAAACTCTGCCTGGCCGAGAGTCTTCATCATCACAAACAGCCACTGTCTAGCGGAGGGTTCAGCCATGAGACCGATATGCTCCACAATGCATAACTCTGTCAAGGCCCAAACACAGCGCGACATATTACACTCAATGAGTGAATGGCGCCATGAGTCCTCCAGCCCACAGATCGGGTAGCATGGAGATGGAGCCATATTCCTTCTGTGATGAACATCACCGGTGGGTACGGAGCAATGAGCCAGCCTCCACAAGAATATGCGCACCTTAGATGGCACTTTGCACTTCCAAAGATCAGTCCACTCCTTTCCCTCCGTCCGGGCCGACGACGCCGTCGGTCGCCGCTCAACATAATCCTCCCGCGCCTTTTTAACTGAAACCAAGGCTCTGTATGCTGATCTTACTGAGAACACCCCGGACTTTTCTAAGTGCCAGGCCCAAAAGTCCTCCTGCACACGCATACATAACGGAATTCCTCTGATCACTTCCACGTCCATAGGGAGAAAGAATTCATGTAGCTTCTCCACGTTCCACGCAGCAGTATTGCGGTCTATGTAGTCGCTTACTCGACCTAGAGCATCTGCCTTGATTGGTGCAACCGGAGTGAGACGCACATCCCTCGGCAACCAGTTGTCACGCCAGGCATCAGTGGTGGAACCGTCACCAATCCTGCGAATCAACCCCAGCTTCAGAGTATCACGCCCTTCAAGGATCGCCCTCCATATCTGGGACGGATGTGACCCCAACAAAGCTGACAGGAGATCCGTACCAGGGAAATACACTGCCTTTAGCACTCTTGCGCTCAGCGAGGATGGTTCCTGAAGAAGACGCCAAGCCTGGCGTGCAAGAAGTGAGAGGTTGGAGAGTTCGATGTCGCGGAACTCCATCCCTCCCATATGCTTCGGTTGGGTCATCTTCTCCCATGACACCCAACTCGTTCTCCGTTTTCCCTCTTTGCTGCCCCACCAAAATTTACGCAGCATGGCGTTGATATGATCACACAGTCCGTGAGGTAGTTTGAAACATGACATTGAAAAGGTTGGCACTGCCTGCGCGATAGACTTAATAAGGATCTCCTTCCCGCCCACAGACAATAGTTGCTCCAATCATCCCAAAACCTTCTTTCACACCTTATCTTTCAGATATTTGAAAGCCCCATTCTTGGATCTGCCCACTCCTGATGGCATACCAAGATATTTCTCGCTCAGAGTTTCCCTATGAATATCGAGCTCATTCTTGACACTCTCTTTGATAGCTGTTGGACATCTCTTGCTAAAGAAAATAGAAGATTTATCCATATTAATTCGCTAACCTGATGCATCGCAGTACTTTGTCAGAACCTCTTTCACTTCCACAGCTCCTTGATGACATGCCCTGAAGAACAATAGGCTATCATCTGCAAAAAAGAGGTGGTTTACAATCGGGGTTGTTGTGGCCACGTGAATACCATTGAGTGCTGATGATTGATCTTGTGATTTTAAGAGGCACGAAAGGCTCTTTGCTGCCAACATAAGGGGAAATGGGGTCTCCCTGCCGGATCCCCCTAGAAGGTCTGAACTCCTCATGCGGTACCCCGTTAAAGAGAACCGAGAACGATACCGTCGTCACGAGCCGCATAATAACAGAGACCCATGTCGAGCTGAAGCCCAGCCGGAGCATAATCGCCTCCAAATACGGCCACTCCACCCTGTCATATGCCTTCCTCATATCCAGTTTCAGCGCACAGAAATGATGCTTCTTTGCTCTCGAGCGCTTCATAAAAGGAGACATTCATAGGCAGTGATAATATTATCAGTGATCAATCTACCAGGCACAAAAGCAGACTGCTCCTCCGATATAATCTCCAAGACATGCTAAGCAATGATGACTTGTACTCTATTTTAATCAGGGATAAACATGCTTGGAAAGGTGAAAAATCATTTGCTCAAAAAAAGGTGAAAAATCATAATATAGTTCCAGGGATGCCTGGACTTAAAATCTGTAAAAACATCCACTTATTAGTTCTAAATCTAATGAAAAACATATTTGTGAATTTTCTACATTTCGAAATAACACACATATATACTCCGTATTGAGCAAACTTTTCTGGGCATTGACAAAAGGCAAATTTTTGGTGATCGAAGATTGCAACCGGCACCAAATAAAAATGTGGGTCATGGGACATCGTTTTAGCATTCTCTTTTTCCAAATAATAATAAGTACTATATTAAAACTGAACATTAATGTTTTTTCACAGTTTTTGGGAATTTTTAACCCTATTTCGCGTGCTGCCACGTGTTATTCACTGCTATATTCAGCCTCCGTGTGTATTTTGGGGGACACGTTACTATTTGTCAATATTTTCTGTCCTCTCAGTTCTTCCTTCCGTGTGTGTTCTCGTGTGGGTGTAGTGTTTCTCCGTTACTGTGCTGCTGACTCCGGTGGGCCCCGCCTGGGACGACATGGGCCGTCCTCATTCAACATTTGCGGATGCCGCTGAGGCTGGTGCCAATGCACCACCCCACTCTCACCCGCCACGTCAGCTTTTTTCCTTCACTCTCACCCCACTCTCACCCCACGGTGCCAGTGCACGGGCTATAGTGTCAGCTCTCACTTCTCTCTCTCTCGCCCGCGCTCTCACCCCATCCTGCCAACGCGCTCTCGCCCGCCTCTCGCATCCCTCTCGCCCCGACGCTCGCTCTCGCCCGCACTCTCGCCCCATCCTGCCAACGCTGCCGCCCCCCCTCTCGCCCGCCTCTCGCCCCCCTCTCGCCCCCCTCTCCCCCCAGCGCGGGCGGCAGGCGGTAGATCCACCGCCCCGCGCTGTCGTCTCGCTCGCCTGTCGCCTCCCTCTCGCCCCGTCGCGGGCGGTATCGTCCGGCCTAACGCCCGCCTTGGCACCAGCCTGAGTCCAGTGCCGGCGTTTGTGTGCCACGCCGCGAGGGCCTTTCTCAGCCCTCCATGGAACTTTCTTCCTTACCTTTAACCCTGGCCGATCTCCACCTCCACCGCTCTCCCTGCTCTAGCCCCCTGCCTTGGCCTATTCACGGCCCTGATCTCCCCCGTCAAGCTCCGATGTGGCCGCCTCTCACTCAGCGGCGGCTGACTGTCCGAGGAGCCGGCGGTCGCGGCCCGGGTCCGCTCCTCCTCCTACATCTCCGCCGCGACGGCAGGGTTCCTCCGTCCCTCCGCGCTGCCGAAACCAGCAGTGCCGCCGCCGGCAGGTGGGCCTCGACGGTGGCACATCGCTGATATTGCCAAGCGGAGCTTCCCAGCGTCAGAGGACTCCTTACCGGCCACTGCGCCGCCCGCACCGCCTGCGCTCGCGCTCCGGCTCTCCTTGGACACGCTGGTCTCCGCCCGCCGGCGGGGTGGAGCAGCGTCCGCGGGGAAACCTCAAGCGCGCGTCGCCGGACGTCGCCTCGCCTCTGTGCCTTGGGCGACCTCCAGTCCAGGGCGAAAAGATTTCCCGTCGTCCACGAACGCCACGCCGCGCTGGGGTCGTGGCTGCTGGAAGACGGTGCCGCCGCCGTGGAGGAGGGGCCGGGCCGACCTCAGGCGCGACGCCTCGGTAGGGTCGTGGTCGCTGGAAGACGCGGCCGCCGCCATGGAGGAGGGGCGGGCGCGACGCGGAGCTGGTAGCCATGGGGCGTGAGGAGCCACGCCGGCCGTCCTCCGGTGGGTGTGCCGCATGTAGCAGCACCGCGGTTGCTCCTCCGTGAACCGCAATCATCGTCGCCTGGGTCGGGTGTACTGTCGATGCGTCACAAAGTCGCACCTGGAGGAGCCAAGTTGTTGTGCTCTAACACGGTCGACGCCAGGCACAAGATCTTCCTGGTGACTCCATGACGACGAGCACGGTGTGCGCGAGCGCAACGATTATTCTGGCGACTACAGGCGCGGGAACTCCGGCGTGCAGGTGAACCATCCTTTCCCCGCCTTCCTTCCTTCCCTCCCTTGATCTGCTCATATCTTCTGTCTTTTATTTGATCTTTTCAGTTCAGTCATACAGGCAATAGCGTGTACAGATTCTGAACCGAACGATTTTCTTAAGCAGCATACATGGAGTAGTAATGCTAAGAATTAGTAGATTAGACGTGAATGGTCAAAGCATTAGCAATACTCTCTTTCGTACATTGTCCAGCCTAACTGAAATCCACGGACGACTCTTTCCTTGTGCCTTGTGCCTTTGCCTTTTCACCATCTCATTGAAGCACAAAAGAAAAATAAAATAGCTTCTTGCTCTCAGGCGTTGCATGACTAATCTGAAGCTTGAACTTTATATCTCTCTGACGACGAAGCTTTCCTGGTGAATTTGTGTGGTTCAGTTTTTCACTGCGTTCTCCATTTCATTCTTGCTTTTTCCTAATTTGTTCACCGCACGTTAAATTTGTATGGTGATTTGCTTCCAGATCCAACGATAATTACGAGAACAGATCCAAAAACATAATATATAACTTTTGATCCTGATATGAGTTGCATAAAAAGACATGTTTGGAAAATTTTATAGGTCCATGGCCAATCTGAATTCATCTTGAACTTTTGATTCTGTTATTCTCTTCATTTTTACAGTTGTGTGCAATGTGTTTTGTGCAGGTCTTAGTAAGTGCAGGTGGTGTTTCCGGCCAGCGGCGAGTCCAGCTGCCTTCTACGTCGCCTTATCTGGTATGAATTAAATTTGTTCATAGTCAACTGCTGAGGTATTGTGCTTAAAACAACATTTCAGAAACGGCCATCGTTACTGTAGGCAGCTTCCAGTTTGTTGGCCTGACGGTTAGCCGGTTTTCAAATCAGATTAGCAGTGCCAATTGAGATGACATGAAGCTGATGCAATGTAAAGTTTAGGATGCAACAAGGTCAGTACAAATGCATAGTTCATTTAATAACAAATAAAGAAGCAACCCTCTTTTTATGGCTAACTGATCGTTTCACTCTATTGCAGGGTGGCACTAGCACTGCCGAAGTAAATAAGAACAGGGGCCCTCCTGCATGGTTCGATGAGCTTGGATAATGAAAACATTCGACCTTTACTGAACTTATTTCATTCAGTAAAAATATGTGAATTGAGGACTACATTGGTTCTCTTTCCTGTGGGTGGAGTATTGTTTTTATGCATGACATTCGTTTTCAAGGAATGCCTAGGTGTTATTTTTCCTCAACTGAACTATTTTGTAGCTTCAGTTAAGTTTTGAGTTGTCCCTACATTCTGTACATTCATGTTCATAGAGAAATTGTATTATCATGTCCATCTAGAGTATGGTGCTTTGGTAAGGGTTTAGGAAGTTTCTACTGGTTATTTTTTGATTCATACATGGGGCATAAAAGTAACACTGCATGTCTTATGACTAAATGATATGTATCTAGGATGCAATTCGGTCGTTAAAAAGCCGAGGAGAGGTGTAAATATTTTATAACTTCTGTTTTCCTAGCTACTGGTGCATTAATTAAATACCACACCCCTTTTAAACTAAATATTAACAACATGAGAGAAGCACGATGTAATCAAGTAGGGAAGAAACTAGAATCTGCTACTCAATATTCCGCTTGATGTCGGATTCAGTTTGTAATTTTGGAAGTCCTACCAATTCATGCTTTTGAGTTATAACCAACATATCTACATATTTGTAGTATCGAAAAGTAATTAATTGATGTGTGCTCCTTCTTTTAATTGATTTCACTGATCTTTCATGCTTGCATCTGCCTGATGACTGATTGTTCTTTGTCTTCATTGGTACTTGGTTAGTTAGTTATAGCTGCAAGCAAATTGGAAAAGCATAGTATGTGCAATCTAAATTCAGTGCCAGTGATTCAATATAAATCGAGTCATGTTACTTTGGTGAAGGATACCCACTGCTTGAAGTTTCCATACTAGCACATGCGCTCCCCAATGAAAATTTAAGTCTTAGTACAATACAACTGGCTTGTGTGTTCCACATGATTTTTCATCGGTTGTTGTTTTTTTTTTCCGAAGAGGGGAGCGATGCACACAATCTTTATATGTGGACTCCACTATTTTCTTTTCCTTTGCTCTATCCAGTTGTCTATGGTTATCCAGAGATTTGTACTTTTACTCTTTTATATTTGGCCTTTAACATTCTGGCTATGCTGTAATATGGAAATAATTTCATGCGACCCTTGCATACTCTTATGAACACTTTAACTTAAAATTTCCAATGAAATAGAGTTGCAACATATCTTAGACTTGCAAAATATATGAAGTCTTTTATTTGTAAGATAGTTGGTTAACTCCAGGCTCTGTTTTATTGATTCTGAAAATTTGCATATGTACTCCATTATAAGGGTACGAACGGGATTACCAATGTTACTCCTGAGGAAATGAGAGGCATTATTGAAGTTATAGGTGAAACGGGTTTTATTGATTCTGAACATTTCCATACGTACTCCATTCTAGGGGTACCAAGAGGATTACCAGTGTTACTCCTGAGGAAATCAGATGTATTATTGAAGTTACAGATGAAAGGGGAAAGTTTCGGTATTATACCTGGACCTGGATGAATTTACAAGCTCTTACTGTTATTTAGAGATTGTTTAAATGTTGCAAGCAACTTCATGCTTCAGATTTCTGTTCAGGTCTACATATTATAATTCAGTTTTCTTGCTCGCAAGAAATAAGCGATATTATGTGTAAACTTTCTATCTCAAGGTTAATACCTAGCATTTGAAAACAATTAATAGTGGTGGTTTAGGGCTAATCAAGCTTATGCTGATTCAATCATCCCTTTTAGTTCTGAAGAGATAGTTGCTGATCAGAGGGGATTGGGGCAAAATATAATTTATTAAGAATGTGAGGTTTCCTTTTTATTGGTATCGTGATTAACTTCCGCTTTTACGGGCATGAATTGAGTTTTGTCAAGAGGTTGTTGTCTCTTCAGTTGATGCAGGCATGAGAAGGTATACCATGAAAGGGGTTTCACATTGTTTCTAGATTATTAGAGTGCCTACGTTTTGTCAGAATATAGTAGATTTACCTTCTTGACTGATTTTCATCATTTCACATATCAAGGTCTTAGGCGGATATTTTGGGGTTCAACTGATGATCCAAGAGGATGTACATGAACATAATTCTTTGTCTCCAGAGACATACTGAGAGCAGAAGCATACTACTTTGTATATTACAAGCAATATGCTGCCTACATAGGACCGACAATCAGTGCTGAAATACTACCTTTTGCATTAAGCAACATTATTGACACTGTTGTTCAGCCAAAAGGCACGAAAAGAGTAAAATCAAAGAAGATTTCTCAGTAATAGACGCTGGTGATGTATAAATTATGTATTGTAGTTTCAGTTTGATGCACAAAATAAGTTAGTACATGCAACATAGTTTCCATTTAGTATGTTTCGAGAGTATGTAACGCAACATAGTTTCCCAAGTACCAGCGTCTCTGAAGTTTTTTCTAGGATGATCAGTCCTTCATCTTGATAGCTAGCTCTGAAATGTATACATTTTGTCTGTATAAATGATGTGCTGTGTAATCAGTCGTGTTTGGTCATTCACTGCTTAAAAATTATGATGGCTGCAACCTACGATTCTATGTACTGTGATTATTCATATCCTCTGGATTTTCACTATGTGTAAACTGCGCACCCAGTTGTTAAGTGATGTTTGCCCTTCTTCCATTTTCAGGGATCTTATCCAGTCAGGATCATATGGGCCCAACTCATCCTTACACGGTCTCCACCGGTATGTCATACTGAAGTTTTATCTTGTGATACCAAGACTATGGTGCTAGCCGACCTATGATTCATCTTGGTAGTTAAATATGAAACGTCCCTTTATCGGAAAAAAATATGTGTAATTGGTAGTCTGTATTGCAGATATGTGTAACTTTGTATTTTGTGTGCATAAATGTTATGGTGTGTACTACCTGTCATTGCAAGGTAAGTTTACCTTCTATACATAACGATGGAAATTATTGGCGAAGAAGCACCAGTTGACCACCTACAGGGCACCCTTCCATTCACGATTGTGGTTGCCTAGATCAGCATCGGCTACTCCGGAAGTCCGGAATTGTCTTGCTGCTGCTTTGCTTTAGTGCCTTTCTACTGGCTTGCAATCCCCTCGGTTTCCTTTTAACACTCGCGCTATCCATTCTCATTATCTCTTCTACCGCTACCCAATGGCTGATTCGCGCCTCCACCGTGTTCTCCCCGTCGGCCCCTCATGCCGTGGACATTTTCGAGAGTAAACGAGACCGGTAAAGAGTACTATGAAAGTGGGAAAAAATATAAAAAAAAACAGAAAAAGATGAATTTGACCTCAGGAACCGAGACAAACCTTTTTTTTTGAGAGTCTAGCGACCCTATTTAAGCTACTATCCATCCCTCTTTCTACCATCATTTGTCCTCTGAAATTAGTGGTTATTGTTTCACCAAATTTATAGTGTGTTGACAGCTTCAGAGAAGATGCTTCAACTCAAAATTCACCCAGTGACTTTTCCCATGACCGTGTCGGCTACAATGGTTTTCGCTCACTGGAAGCCGTTGCTCCCATGCACTTCTCTCTGTGCAATGATCTGTAGCCGACGTGGTAGCACAATTACGGGATATAAGCACAAGCTACTCAAAAGGTGCGATCTCTAAGAAAGGAGTACTTCATAATACATTGTGTGTTCCAATGATGTACATGCATTTTGGATTCAAGCATATTATGGTCCTCCGTATGTCTATCTAAGATTGTCATTTCGAAAAGAAAAAAAAGCTAAATTGTGTGTATATCTAAGTTAGCGATTTTTTTTTGCTTTTAGATTTAGATGGTTACAACGTCACATGTATCAGGTTCAGAAACTGACATACAAATCAAAGTTCAATGATTTCTAAATACGATTTTTTCAGGTGATTCCCCTGTTTTACTTTACAATCTTTTCATTGATATCACATATTATTATTTTTGTGCTCGCAATCTTTTGAAAGTAAAGAAGGTAATGCCTCTACCTATGCACATTGTTTATGTTTTCAGCTCCCTATATTATCTGTTCAGCTTTCATGATCGACTGTTTTTCTCTATTGCCAGTTCAAAACACTAAGGTAAAAACAACAAAAAATTATCCCATTTTTAGTTTAAGATTAGTCTAAACATGTATTATAGTTTATGTAACGTATCCATGTTTTCTACCAAAATTTGCATCTGTCAACGACTTTACTAGCGTGGCGTGCCGCCGCGCCGATCTTTGCTAGTACATGTACTTAATTATAGATCGATCTTTCAATGCCTGCCCTACATTTCATCATAGCTCGATCTTTCAGTGCCTGCCCTACATTTCACTGATCTAGTCCCTGTCTGATAAAGCGCCTTTCGCCGGCGGACGATTCCAGCCTACCACACTATCTTAGCCAGCCAGCGTCGCCGTCTCTGCAAGTGAGCCATTGTTTTCAGATGAACCGGTCTCAGGTTCCCATCACGCAAATCCGAGTGTCCCCTCACGCTGCTCCGGCGTGCGCGTATCTCCTTCCTGCCGCCGGAGAAGGACGCATCGAACAGAGAGACGGAGGAAATGCTCAGAGACGAGCGCAGCTAGCTAGGGACGCTTCCTTCTTGAGCCATTGGTTTCCTGGATTGGTTTCTGCTACTCTGTCTCGTCTATTTCAGATCGAGATTTAGGCATTGTACGTTAGTACGTACGCTGCGGTCCGAATACACCGATTCGCCATACATATAGTTAGGCTCTCTAGAGATAAAACGTAATTATAGGTAGAGATCCATAAGTGACATAAAGCTTGCAGGATGCAGGAGCCCTACAGTCAGTTTGCGGGAGATATCGTAGCGAACGTACTCGTGTGTAATCATGTCTTGTTGTATCGTAGCGAACGAATTATCTGGCGTGACCCTGTTTTCTCGCACGCATCATGGTCAGTTAGTCTCACCCCTCGGGGTGGGCACTCCTGCGGTGTTCAAAGCCCAATGTGGCGAAGGTGGCGGCGGTGACTCGACGGTGTTTGAAGACGGGCGGCTTCCGGATTCGGTCTCTGTACTTGGGTGGTGACGATGAGGACGATGGGCTTGATTTCGATTTGGGAGTACGGTGTGTGGTCTTCTGGGTCCATATTGTATTTTCCTTTTTTGTGGAGTCGTTTGTAATCGGTTTCGCCATTGATTGAATTCCATCAGTTGTTATCTCAAAAAAAAAAAAAGTTACACTTGCACGATCTGATATTAGGTTCACTGGCACTAGAGTCTAGGCAATATATGTTTTGGCTGCTATTTTGGTAATGTTACTTTCGTTAACCAATGATGGCGCACTGATCGACTTTAACACTGAAACCGATCGAATGTCACCACATGACTAGCTTGGAGTTTAGGCCCTAAAATAGGCTTGTATGTTCCGCTTTGTTTTGTCCTTGTCCTCACTTGGAGTTGCATGTACTGGAACTAACATCGGATGCTTGTGTTTGCATTGAATGGGGTGGAAATGTTTGCTTCTATTTCTGGACAATTCGGGAGAGACTAACGCTCGGGAGCATAGTGTGGCACAGCTTCACCGCATGGGTGTGGCACAATTCAAATGATATTGAACATGTATATAAGTATATATGTTATAGTTATGTGTTACAGTTATGTATGTTACAGTTATAGTTATGTGGCACAATTCTCTGGCATATGTGTGTTTTTGGATTCCTTGGTTTAGGAAAGATATGTTTCGTGGTTATTCAAAAATGTTTCATGAGACATTAGTAACACAAATAATATTTAAAAAATCTTACTAATCTGTGATCGAAGGGACAGTTGTTCATTTTTGTTGAAGGGACATACATTTATTTTTATTGAAATGTACCATTTACTAATGTGAAGGAGATGTGTCTCACGCCGCGCGTGAGGGTCAGGCTGGGCGACGCGGAAGGCGACCGGAGCCGGGGCAGGGATAGGGTTCCCTCTCCCTGTTGCCGCCGTGCTCGCCGGCGCCAAGGGGCGCAACCTGCCGCTCGCTCGGCGACGGAGCTGGTGGTAGCCAACAGTTTCGCGGCCTTGGGATGGTCGGAGTCGGAATCGGAGTCTGCCATGGGGGCAGAGCTGCCGCAGATGGGGGAGCCTGGGTCGCTCCTCCAGGCGAACATCGGATTCCGGCGGGGGCCGCTCACGGCACTTCCCTCCGCCGGGGACGGGGATCCTTCACTGACGACGGAGTGACTCCGTGGCGCGGCGAGGCCCGCGCCTTCCTCCTCTCCGGCGTTGCCGGATCTGGGATCCAGGGTGGAGTTCCCCTTTCTCCCCTCGACCCACGGGGAGCGCGCTGTCTAGGGTTCTCGGCCGCCGGCGGGGCTGCCGTCGTGGATGTCGGCCGCCTCCATCCTAGTGGGCAAGGTGGCGGTGCCGCTGGGTGGTTCGTCGCCGGCGGCGCAGGAGGCTGCCCACCAGGGAGAGCTGCTAGGGTTTGCGCATGTGGGCACGTCGGGCCCGGAGTCTGGGGCCGGGCCGGCCTGTTCGTTTTCGCTGGAGTGGGCCGGTCTTGGTGGGCCGGCCCAGGTGGGCGTCTCTGGCGGCCTGGGAGGGCAAGCGGTGGAACCGTCGTATGCTGGCCACGTGGAAACATTTCATTAAACAACGCCTCAGATCGACCCGAGCCCCCACTCCTCTTCGGGCGCCCCACTACTTAAGTGGCTCTGGCTACCGCTTGGAACCCTAGATCGGGAACTAGGGTTTCCAGCAGCCCCTCGAGACATCCGCCGTCACCGTGCCAGAGCCAGATCTCTCGTCCTCTCCACCAACCCCAACGGCCCCCCTCCCTCCAGCTGGTGGCCATGGATCGTGACCGACGGGGAAAGCGCTCCTTTGAAGAGATGGGCGGCGACGCTGGCTGGCGGCGTTAGCAGGAGCTGCGACAGCGGCTAGACAGGGAGCAAGAGGAACAGAGGCGTCAGCAGCGCGCGAGGGACGCGGAGCTGCATCGCCATCGCGAGGTTGACGCTCGGCCGCGGGACCGCAGGACCCAGGAGCAGCGGCGGCCTCCTCCCCCACCTCAGAATCTGCGGGGGCGCGATTCGGGTCGGGGCGCATCCAGGGGTCAGAGCTCCGCTCAAGGGGAGCGGTCCTCCCAGGCACGGTCTTCCTCTGAGGGAGGAACCAACGCGGCCATCATTTGCTTCAACTGCGGCCAACCAGGGCACTTCCAAGTGGACTGCAAGGACGAGCCCTTCTGCATCAAGTGCAAGACGGTGGGCCATGTCGGCCATGTGTGCCTCGCTCGCGAAGGCTTCTGAGCCGTTCTGGGCGGGCTACGACTGTAATGGGGTGGGCTTCACCTGCTGTGATGTGCCTGAAGAGGAGCTGCTTCCGCCACCTCCCAACGCTGCCCTCGTGATACTGGAGAAGGGATCTCTTTCGGCGGAGCAGATGGAGGCAGAGCTCAAAGACTTGGTCGATGATGAATGGGAGTGGCATGTCCAGAAGATCAACGATACTGACTTTGCGATGTTTTTCCCCTCCAAGGATAGTCTGCGCATGGCCATCAGGGGTGGCGGGCTCACCCTCCCCTCCAGCAAGCTGCATATCATCGTGACTAACAACACCGGGGATCCTGCGGCGGCGGAGCAGCTTCGCGAGGTCTGGGTCAAGCTCTTCGACGTCCCGCCCTCTTACCGTCAGGCTGTCCGCATCCTCCTTGCCACCCGTGAGCTAGGCAGACCTATCGCGGTGGACGAGAGCTCGCTGAGCGCTCCTTCGGAGCCATTTCGCCTGCTGCTAGGCTTCAAACTGTCTGCGAGGATCCCTCCTTCCATCACTCTGTTTGTCAACTCGCAAGGTTTCAAGGTCCGCGTGGTGCCCGAGGAGGCGCCTACCAGTTCGGGGGGAGCCGGCCTACCTCCACCACCGCCGCATCGCGCGGACGACAAGGAGGACGAACCAGAGGAATCTGAGGGAGATGGTTGGGATGGGCGCAGAGGGAAGCACATCCAAAAGAATAAGGAGGCGGGAGTGTGTGGCGCCAGCGCGTCTGCCCCTCCCACCCGCAAGGCGGCTGACGGGAGCTCCCTTCCCTTGCTTCCTGCCTTAGCGTTCAGTCAGTACGGCTCCAACTTGGCAGGCAAAGGAGACATCTTCCCGTCTTTGGCTAAGATCGTGCAGTCTTCGGATAAACTAGCTGTGGAATCGGCCGGTTCTGGGGGTACACAGAGCCCGCCCTCCCCGTCGATCCTGATGGACTCTCCCTCTCTCCAGAATGAGGAGGCTTCACCTATCCGCAGCCGTCCGTCCCTCTGGAAAGCTCAAACCCTGTCTGCTGAGGATCGCATAGAAGCCGGTTTGGAGAGTCCTGTTTCCTGGGAGACGGACCCGGAGGCGATGCGTGCTAGGGAACGCCGCAGCAAGTCCAACGCCGATCGTCCCTCTCTCAGGCTGAGCCCGGCGCGCAAAGAAATCGCAGTCCATCTTCATTTCTCGGAGGAGCGGCCAGAAGACAAGGAGAGGGCGGAGGAGGAGCCTCTTCGTGAAGGCGCGGTGATCGCGGAGCTGGCGGCCTCAGTCACTAGAGCACCCCGAAGCAAATCCAACCCACCGGTGTCGGCCAGAACCAGCGCGAGGGGCGCAGGGTCCTCGTCCATCCCGATCCTGGAGAAGGCCATGCAGCGAGCGAAAGACAAAGTGCCAGGTATGTCCTCCAAGTCTATCTCTGACTTTGCCATTTTACAATCAGTTCCCGATGATAAGCTGCTGGCGGTGGCGCGAGATAGTTGTGTGTTGTTTCCTTCTGCGGCTGGCAATCCCGCACCCCTTCTCTCTGTGATCCGTGCGAAGGAACTCGTCCAGGCAGACTTGGCTTTGGCTAGAGATAGAATTGAAGAAGAGCAGCGCGTAGCAAAAGCGCTCAAGCTGTCCCAAGAACGGAAGGAGAGTCAACCATCATCTTCCTCTCCAACAGGGGGGCCTGTTGGAGAAAGCTCACCAGTGAAGTCGATGCGACAAGTCAAGTTAAGGAAGATCCAGAAGAAGCAACCTTCATTGGGGAAGCGTGTCCTAACCCGCCAAGCACGGGGTCGCAAGGTGGTTATACAATGAGAGCCATGTTCTGGAACATCCGTGGCTTCGGCGTTAGGGGGCGCCGGACCATGCTCAAAGACTACCTCCGCAAACACAGGATCGACATCGTTTGTCTTCAAGAAACTATTAAACAGGACTTTACGGATCAGGAACTCAGAAGCCTCGAAGTGGGGGAGACTTTTGTATGGTGCTGGTTGCCTGCCTCTGGGCGCTCACGCGGTATGCTTATGGGCTTTAGGGAAAGCCTGTTTGAGATCGGAGCGATTGACACTGGTCGTCACTTCGTTTCAGTCGACGTCATCCTCAGACCTGCTAGGCTCTCGCTTAGGGTTTTTGGAGTTTATGGCCCGGCTGACCATGCGCTTTCGGCTACTTTCCTCCAGGAGCTTTCGATCAAAGTGCTGAACACCCCTTTTCCCATTATCATGGGCGGGGACTTCAATCTCCTCAGAACGGAGCAGGACAAGAACAATGACAGGATCAACTGGCCAAGACTTGAACTTTTCAACAATCATATCGCGGACTGGGGTCTGCGAGAGATTCCCCGCACAGGGGCGCGGTATACCTGGACGAATAAGCAACTGAATCCGGTTAGATGTGTCTTGGACAGGGTGTTCCTCTCGCCGATGCTGGAACCTTTTTTCCCCTCTGCACGCTGAGTGCAGAAACGAGTCTGGGTTCTGATCATACTCCTCTCATCTTTGACTCAGGCGACGGGGTGCCGCCAAAGAGCAACAGATTTTTCTTCGAATCTGGCTGGCTGGAAGTTGAGGGCTTCCAAGAGCTGCTACAAAATCGCTGGGATCACCTCTTGTCTAGGGTGCAAGGGAGAGACATTGTCGATTGGTGGAAATTTATGAGCACGGGGCTCAGACAAAAACTCAAGGGGTGGAACGCCAACAAAGGGAGGGAGAACAGAGAACACAAACAGCGGCTTGTCGATAGGATCAAGACCCTGGATCAAAAAGCAGATGCGGTGGGCATCTCGGAAGAGGAATGGGCCTTCCGCTACCACTTGGAAGAGCAGTTGTTAGCCGTTTTTCGTTCGGAGGAAGAATATTGGCGGAAAAGAGGCAGGGTCAGATGGTCCCTTCAAGGGGATGCCAATACGGCTTACTTTCACGCAGTGGCGAATGTGCACCGTCGGAAATGCTACATCCATTCCCTGATCACGCCTCAAGGGCAAATCTCAGACAAGCACCTCATCCAAGAGCACATTTACGACTTCTACCGAGAACTCCTCGGCTCGGAAGCACAGAGGGTGTGTGGGCTGCACCCCAACTCTTGGAGCGACCAGCAGAGGGTCTCCGCTGAAGAAAACAGCTTGCTGATGCGCACCTTCTCTGAGAAAGAGTTGGAGGAGATTGTGATGGAAATGAAATCGGATACAGCCCCGGGGCCAGATGGGTTCCCGGTTCATTTCTTCAAGAAATTTTGGCACTTGGTAAAGCACGGGGTGCTCCACATTCTAAACGACTTCATCCTTGGGAGGATTGATGTTGCGAGACTCAACTTTGGGGTTCTCTCGCTCATCCCAAAAATCCCTGGTGCGGACATGATCTCCCAGTTCAGGCCCATTGCGCTTATCAATGTGATCTTTAAGATCATTTCCAAAGCCTTTGCCTCCAAGCTAGACCCCATCGCCAATAGGATCATCAGTCCAAACCAGACCACGTTCATCAAGGGCAGATTCATTCTTGATGGCATTCTGGCCCTCCACGAGATTGTCCATGAGTTAAAATCCAAGAAGCTTGGTGGCATCCTGCTCAAACTCGACTTCGAGAAAGCCTATGACAGGGTCAACTGGGATTTCCTCTTTGAGGTCCTCAGGGGTAAAGGTTTCGACTCAGGGGTGGTCCACCGCCTTAGTCAACTGGTCACTGGTGGCCAAACAGCGATATCAATCAATGGGGAGATCGGTCCCTTCTTCAGAAACAAGCGGGGAGTGCATCAAGGGGACCCTCTCTCGCCGCTGCTGTTCAAATTCATGGCTGAAGCTCTTTCTTTAATCCTCACCAGAGCTTGTGCAGCGGGTCACCTGTCTGGAGTCATCCCGCATCTTATCCCGGGGGGGATTTCCCACCTCCAGTACGCCGATGACACTTTGATTATGATCCAAGACAATGATGAGCATATCGCAAATCTCAAGTTCCTCCTCATGTGCTTCGAAGACATGTCTGGGCTGAAAATCAATTACCACAAGTCGGAAGTTATTATGCTGGGGGCAAGCAACGAGAGAAAGCAGAGGGTGGCCGATGCTTTGAATTGCAAGCTAGGCGCGTTTCCTTTCACATACCTTGGGCTCCCTATTTCTGATCGTAAACTCACCAGTGAGCAATGGATGTTTTTGGTGCAAAAGCTCGCTCGTAGGGTGGAACCTTGGTGGGGAAAGTTCATGTCGTCAGGGGGACGACTTATCCTCTCTAACTCCTGCCTGGGTAGCCTTCCCTTGTATGCTATGGGCATGTTCCTGCTACAGGATGGGGTACACGCCAAATTTGATACCCACAGAGCCAAATTCTACTGGGAGGGCGCGGGGCCTAAAAGAAAATATCACCTGGTCAACTGGCCGGCTCTGTGTCGTCCAAAAGCCTGCGGAGGCCTAGGGTTTATTAACTCCAAGAAGATGAACATCGCCCTTTTGCTCAAGTGGGTGTGGAAGCTGTTTCAAGAGGACAATCCCATCCGGGCCCAGATTTTGCGAGCAAAATATAACTCTGCTGATAACATTTTTGCGGGCTCGGGCCAGGGTGGCTCGCAGTTCTGGCGTAACCTTCATAAGATCAAACACTTCTTTAAGCTGGGAGCGACCTACCACGTCAACGATGGTCAGAGAACACTTTTCTGGCTGGATGTGTGGCACAGCGACAGAGCCCTCAAAGACCGTTTCCCTAGGCTGTTCAGCATCGCTTTGAATCAGGCTGCTCGATGTTTCAGGTTTGCGGTGGTTCTACCCAAATGGGGTTCCGCAGGGCCTTGGATGTGGAAGCCCTGCAGGAATGGCACAGTCTCCGTGAGATTATTGAGAATGATGTTCTATCCGAGGGGCAGGATAGGATCAGTTGGAAGCTGGAACAATCTGGAAAGTTTTCGGTTAACTCGATGTACAGGAAGCTCTCGGACGGGGCCTCCATTGCTCACTTCAAGGATGTTTGGGCGGCCAAAATCCCCCTCAAAGTTAGGATCTTCTCCTGGCAGCTTATCCTGGACAGACTACCCTCTAGCCTAAATATAGCGGCGAGGCATGGGCTAGGGAATGGCCGGTGCTCTCTGTGCGGCGTGGAGGAGGATGCCAATCACATCTTCTTTGCCTGCTCTCCTGCCAAGTTTGCCTGGAGTGCCTTTCGCCAACTACTCGGGTGTAGTTGGTGTCCGGCAAACTTTCAACAGCTCTATGCCATTGTGTCTAGTCTATCGGGTAGCTTTAGACGCATGGTCTGGCTGTTGTTTTTGGCCCAATCTTGGGCCTTATGGCACTTCAGAAATAAGCTAACCATTGAATCCAAGCTGATGAAACATCCAGCTAACATTATTTTCAAATCTTTGATATTCTTGCAGCTCTGGACGCCGCTCGCAAAACCTCTGGACAGACCGGGGCTCAGGACGGTGGCCACCAAGCTCAGGCTCCTACACGCCGCCCACGCACCAAGTGTGCCGTCAAGAAGGACTGACGCGGCATCATCAGCATCACCTCCAGGGGGAAGGTCGCCGCGTTAGGTTGTTTTATTTCCATGTTGGCTAAGCTGTATGCCGCAGCCTGTTTTCCTTGGTGAAGCTGTATGCCGCAGCATGTAATACCCTGTTGCTACCGAACCTGAGGGCTTTATTAATTTAAAGTCGGGCACTTATTAGTGCCTTCTATCTAAAAAAAAAACCATTTACTAATGTTGTTCTTGGTCTGTCAACACCCGGATTTTTAAGTCCAGATGCCTATTATGCCATTCATCGCAATCCCAGGAATATTGTTCTGCGAGACATAATAGATTGATATCACAACACATCATTCATTACATCATATAATTGTCTTACATAGAGGGATCACATGATCCAGTCTTAATACATCATAGTGGATCTAGAGATCCTATTACAAAACACATAGCGGAAGCGAAGTAACGGTTGCGGTCCATCTATTCCATAGGCAACTGTTAACGTCAGGAGTGATCCTAGTTGTCGTAGACGTCCCGCTGTCCATCTTCCTCGTACTGCTGTTCTCCTTCATAGTCTGGCCATTTGAATAGCCAGGGACAAAGCCATGAGTACTTTAAAGTACTCGCAAACTAATACTGATGTAAGCACTATCAACTATAGTAAGGGGGATGCTAAGCTCTAGGTTTATTTGCATAAAGCCAAGTTTATTTCATAAACATTTAGTAAAGATGCTTGAGTCGCTAGACTAACTCCGGAGGGAACATTAGTGTCATTCCCACAACTCTGTTGTGATTCAAGTCAAAGTCACCATTTCAAGTTCAAATCGCAAGTCAACCTTCACATGTCACATTTTTGAAAATGGTCTGATGACGGAACATTATGGCCTTTCCAATCGTCCGTAACCGTGGACACGGCTATTCGAATAGTTCTACACTCTGCAGAGGTCGTACACTTGTGCCACAACATTTGCAATAATCCGTCGTGGTTAATCGGCCCTGATTTATCACACTCCGTGTGCGGACTACCAACCATAACCTTTCACTTACATATCCTAGTATAGGCACCTCTCCCCATGAGCTTGGCCTCCCAGTGAAGACAGACAGTCAGCCTGGGAACTGCACAGGGCTTGGGCCGGACATTCACCTCCTTTCACGTCATTTCACATCATCTCATATTTTTTTTGTGGAGGCAGCCCTTGGCATAACCCCGATGACGCTTGTTTAGAGGGAACCCATACTAAGATACATAAACTTCTAGTTAAGCCCTACCCATATCAGGTATTGTGGGGGTACTTGTAAAATTGGAATGGTATCGCATCCGAACCCAACCATCAGTTTTTGTAAAATTCACCATGTCATTCACAAGTCACATTCACCTTCAAAATCTTTCAATAGAATGACTCATCATTCCAAGGTTTTCAAAGTCATTTCATTTCACAAGTTCCCATCTAGAGTAGTCAATTTTATTTGTTAGCACTAGCAACTAATCATGAGGGGTGCTAACTAGCTTTGATTGTTCTAGGCTAACTTTGATACTCTTGTAGTATTCTATCTCTAGACCAAAGTTAACTATAAAAGCAAGTTATAAAAATCAAAGTAAAAGCTTGTAAGAATAAAACTTGGGATGGGATCATGAAGCATAAAGTAAATTGGTGAGTGTGCCTTGCTCTAGTAGAGCTTTGCACTTTGCAAGAATATTAGCTTGCAAGAGTATAGCTTGCATTGGAGTTAGCTTGCATTGATAATAGCTTGCCTTGGTGGGAGTAGTGATCAAAGTTCTCTTCTTCTTCAAAGTAGTCCTCCTCCTCCTCGGTGTACTCCTCGGTACTAGCGTCTAAATACGAGTACAATACACATAATTACCACACAAGCCTAAGTATTAGACTAAGCACACACATAAATTACTCCTACTAAGCTATCACTCAACATGCTTATTAGGTGAGTTGATTTAATTCTATTCTTAAGAAAAATAATTTCCTCTCATTATAAATATTAATTAGAGTTTCTATTTATTTCTTGAGAGAAAATAATTTCCTCTCATTGAATAATATTAAGATTTAATTTCCTCAATTAATGCCATATGACCTAGGTTGACCAAAGTCAGCCTCTTCATAAGGATTAATTGGGAATAGATTTAAATGAGGTACACCACCTCATGCCTTTTCTCTTAATACTCATGATTAATGATTTAATATCATCAACTAATTTAATGTGAGTTTAAAATTGACCATAGTCTATACCCCATATTAACTTAGTTGAGACAAGATTTTAAATGAGACCACTACATCTCATAAGATTAAATAAGTAGCCTTGAATAATTTTAAATACTACTATGAAAATGATTGAATATTTTTAAATAAGAACCTATGGATTATTACTACATGTGTCATTAATTCTCATTGAATCCTTTGGGTAAGTATTTAATTGAGAGGCTACACCTCATATAGTTTAATACCACATACTAATGATTTAAATGAGGTGTAGCACCTCATTCTATTTAATTTTAACATGGTAAGGATCTAATATTATCAACAATTCATATGAGACCTAAATGACCAGAGTCTCTAGCTTATTTTGAATTGTTCATGACAAGATTTAAATGAGCGAAATATTCCCATAAGATTTATTAATAGTTTTGGACAATATCTTTGACTAGAAATAGCCATAAAGTCCTTTAATTAAACTAGGCCATGATCATTCAAGGTAAGCATGGTAGATTTTTGCAGAAACAATTAGGGTAAGTGAAATGTGAATTATAGGAGTTGGAATCAACTCAAAAGCATTTTTGGTTGATTTTTAAGAATTAATCTAAGGCAGAAAAGTCCCTGCCTTGTTATTTTTATCATTTAAATTCTATAACAAAACTAAAGTTGGGGCCAGTGTAGTTTTGTAGATAATTTAACAAGGTTTCCAAATATATAAAATTTGTCACATTTGGTTTGGTAGATTTTCCCCTATTTAATTTTGAAAACAGCATCTGAGAATAATTAACAACTTTCGAAAAATGCATATTTGAACTGGTGGGCTTAGGCGGGAAAGTAAACGGGCTGGGCAGTGCGGGAAGGAAATGGGCCGGCCCAGCAGCGCAGCGGGCCAGCTGACATAGGGCCCCGCCTGTCAGTGGGATTTTTAACCCACCCGAAACCGTGCGCCCTGTGAGCCGTTGGATGAAAAGGAGGATCGACGGCTGTGGTTCGCCCTCACCGGCGACGAGCTCCGGCGAGGTTCAAACCCTACCGGCGGCCAGGAGGGTCCGAGGAGGGGCCTTACCGGCGTCCAGCAAGGTCGGCGAGGCGGGCAAACGACCGAGGCGACGTCGGCGAGTCGAGGGAGGGTCGCGGCGGCTCCTGAGGTGGACGAATTTGAGGGCTCGATCTTCCGCGTCTCCGGCGGCCTCCGGTGGAAAAATTGGGGCGGCGGTGAGCTTAATCGAGGTGGAGAAGGGGTCTAGGAGATGGAGGAGAAGGAGGGGAAGCTATTGAGGTGCTGAACTCGTCCAGGGGGAGCCGGTATTTATAGGGGCGAGATGGACCGTGGTGGAGCGGGCAGGTCGACGTCGACGGCGAGGCTACCGCGTCGCGGTGGACGTTGGCGAGGGCGTGGCTCGGTTCCCGAGGTCATGGTGATCACGACGCGCATCCGAGGCGAGGTCGTGGGTGGGCAGGAGCAGGCGGCAACGTCATCGGGTGCCGGCAGGGTGTGGCGGACGGTCGTCGTCCGTGACCGACGGCGACAGTGCTCCGGCGAACCAATGGCGATGTCCGGAGACTAGCCGGGGTCCCGGCGAGCAAGTGGGTGAAGGGAGGGGTCGCGAGGTGGTCTGAGGCGACGGGTCGAGCAGGCGTACTGGCGCGCCGGTGACCGTCCTCGTGCACGCGCTGGCGCGTCTGGACGCGGTGATCACGTCGGGGACTGGCCGGTGTGGTCCTCTCCTGGGCCAGGGCTTGCGCCAGCAGATGCAGGGTGAGGTGAGGGTTCTCCAGGACATGGAGGTGTAGTCCAGAAGGGACCAGAGACGCTGATGGCATGACGATGCCATGCCAAGCCACGGCATGGGCTTGCCACGGTCAAACTGGTCAGTAATGGTGAGGGCAAGTGGTGGCACTGGTGCAGTGAGGTGAGGGGAGACTCCAGAGCAGCAGGGATGGTCAGAGGGGGACTTGGTCCAAGCAAAACTGCAGCATGGGCACAAATATAGGTGCTGCCCACAAGGTGTTTGTTGATATGGCCGAAAGAAAAATATTTTCAAATTTTGGAAAATCCTCTGGTGGATCTCATTCATATAATCATAGAGATATAATGGTGGTGGTGGTGCTCATTTTGGTGAAGGTTTGCAAGAATTCAAAAAGTTGGCCATCTTCTCTTTGTTTCAATGTCCTCACTTGTCTCCTCTATTCTGGTCAACCTAGTCAACATGAGGTATGGTGGTCAACATGAAAGTTGTTCATCTTCATATGGTCTTGGAGGACATGGTCATAGTTGACCAAGTTTGGTTGAAGAAAAGTCAAAGCCAGAGGGGTAAAGAGGGGATCATGTTAAAAATCACACAAATGACCATCATCACATGTGAGATGGTTTTGAGATTTCCTTTGATTTGATTCTTGTTTCTTTGATGCAATTGTGTTTGTTTATCATATATAAGTATTGTACAAACCATAGATCAAGCAATGGTAGCCTTGGTTGAAGATTTGCAAATTTGGCTAAGTGTATGTGAGTGATTTTTGGGGATTTTCTCCCTATTTGATTTCTCCCCATTTGAGTTGACTTTTGTTGACTCTAATGTGATTCTTATTGGTTTAGAAACATTTTCAAATCATTGAATCCATCTCAAAAGGTCTTGATCAAAGATTTGCAAAATTGACCATAACACATAAGAGGTGAGGTTCAAATTTTTATTATTTTTGTAAATTGTTCATCTTGCTTCACTTGGGCATGGGTTAGGGTCAATTTAGTATTATATTAGGTTGAGAGATGGTTTCACACCATTTGGTCAAGGTTTAAAGTGCATAGGTCAAGAATTGGGGAAATGGCTATGTGCCACATATGCCTCTATGCATATGTTGTATTTGATTTTTGATTTGACTTGGCTTGACCCCATTTGATGTTGTTGAGTGTTGAAATGACATATGTAAGTGATCCAACCATTCACAACAAGTACTAGGGTCAATATTCTTTATTTCCCAAATTGCTATTTTATTTTCATATGCCTCTATGGCATTTTTAGTTTCTTTTTATTTGATTTGGAAACCACTTGGATTTGGTTTGATAGGTACTAGGTAAGGGGTGTGAAGGTTTTCCAGACCTCTAAGCAAAGTAGAAAAGCTTAAGGTAAAGTTTTATAAAAATAGCCATAGGCACATATGCCTCTTTCTTATTTAAATTCTTTTTATTTTATTTTAACCAGGGTGGTGAAAAGAGGGGTGAGGTTTAGAGTTTAGTGGGGTTCACAATGGTTTCCACCATTTAGCATAAATAATAAAGGTAGGGTTCAAGATTTACCTATTAGGACTATATGCCCCCATATGTCTTTTATTTTAGTTTGGGTTTCTCAAAATAGATCCAAAATAATTTATGGTGAAGATTAGGGTTTAAGGTTTTTCTTATTTGATTTCTTTCTTCTTTATTTTATTGGGTTGGTGACCTTCACTTGATCACTTTAGGGTTTTAGGGTTTAGCACATAAGCATAATAACACTCCTCATGGCAAAACACAAGATTTAACCAAGATCTATATGTATCAATCTTATTTTAATAAAAGTTTTTGTTGGTTCCAAAATTTGGAACTAGGGAAATTCATTTTGTTCGTTTTGAAATTTTTGGGTTGTTACAAACCCTCCCCCCTTAAACAAATCTCGTCCCGAGATTTTAAGAAAAGTTAGGTTCCTAAGAGAGATTGAGCATTTTATTAACAGGAGGACATACTTGGCATGGTCTGGGGTGCTTCCTGAGCTTCAGTGGCAGTCATGTGGTAGAGACGGCCGTTGTTGTTGTTCTGATTCCTTCTTCCGGCAAAGCGGCGCTGTTGCTGAGCAGGTGCTGCGGTATTGGCGGCAATCCTGGCAAGCTTCTTGGGGCACTCATTGGAGTAGTGACCCACAACTCCACATTCATAGCAGTTGACGGTGGACTTGTCTTTGGGGTTGACGGGAACAGCGTTACTCCCAGTCACGGGGGCAGTATTGGGGTGGTGGTTGTTGCCATTGGGGTGGTTGTTGTTGTTGTTGTTGGTGTTGTTGTTGTTGTTGCGGTTGTTGTTGTTGTTGCTGGGGCGATAATTCTGAGCAGGGGGCTTGTTGTGTCTTGGGGTGAATCCTCCAGAGGAGTTGTTGCGGTACTTCTGGGTATGGTGGGGTCCACTCTGGTTCATCATTCTTCTCTTGCGGTTCTCGTTGGCTTGATGCAGCTTTCCTTCCATCTGTATGGCTGAGTCCACAAGGGCTTCGAGGTCAGCGAACGGAATGTTCACTAACACAGTTTGCATCTCGTCGTGCAGTCCGTTCAGAAATCTCTCCTTCCTTTTTTCATTGGTATCGGTCTCGTCTGGGGCGTACCTTAACAGTGTAAGAAACCTGTCGCGGTATTCCACCACGGACATTCTTCCTTGCTTCAGTTCCCGGAATTCGTCTCTCATCTTCTTGATCAGTCCTTGGGGCACATGGTATTTGCTGAACTTCAGTTTGAAGTCTTCCCAAGTCATCATTTGTCCGGCATTCATTGCGCGGGCACTTGTCCACCAGGCTCTTTCAGGTCCTGACAGATAGTGGGTGGCAAACAGTACTTTCTCTGCGGCTTCTACTCCCGCAACTTCCAGATTGTTCTCCATTGTCTGGAGCCAGTCATCTGCGTCTAGGGGCTCTTCGGTCTTGCTAAACATCGGAGGGTTGGTGTTCTGAAAGTTCTTTAGCTTTGATCCTGGGTGATCATGGTTTCCGTGGCCTTGGTTGTTTTGAGCTATCTGTTGCAGTGCTGCTAGGTTGGCTTGTCGTTCAGCTCTCGCGGCTTCGCGATCTTCCATCATCATCTGGATCATCTGCATCATTGTGTCTTGGGTGGCGCTGCGGGTTGGTGGGGCCATCTAATCATTGGAGTAATGATAAGATAAGAGGGAAATTTCTATGGTTTGTTTGAGTTAAAGTTCACAAAGTTTCAAAACTTAAGTAGTGTTGAGGGGGTAAAAACCAACAACACTTTTTCATTCATACCAAGCATCACACATTGCAAATGTAACACACCGTTGGTTTTAAGAACCATTCATTCGCTCTACGATACAAGGGGGATCCTGATACAACTCACACCTACTTAAGTGCTGGGGGATACTACTCTTCAGGGTGGATGCTTCTTCTTCACGGGTGAGGTGCTTGGCGAGAGGCGAGGGCGTTATCCAAATCCCTGCGGGTTTTGTACTGCCTGAAGTCCTGGTGTGCTACATAGGGGTTCATCTCTGTGTGGGGTGGCATGGTCATCGGTCTTCCCATGGAGTCATGTCTTGGGTAGTAGATGAAACGAGTGTTCTGGATCTTGTTCTCATTTTGTCCACACAGACGGGCGATTGCTTCTTGCATAGCTTTGACTAGTCCTTCCTTCCAGGTGTTTCCCGTTACAGAAAACCATATGGTTTCCCATACCGGGGCTTCAAGCTTTCTTCCTAGGTCAGCGGAAACTTCCCACCGGGGTGATCCTCCCAACTGATTATTGAAGGATGTTCGAAGAACTCGGGTACGGGTGTCCTAGATATTCCACTAGTTGCTTCAATTCCTTTTCGAACCTCAGTTCTCCTCCGTGACCAAGCTGATAGCATTCCCATTGGTATTCCATCTGTGAGAAATTTAAGATGAGTAAGTTAGAGAAGTGATCAAGTGTGCAAACTTTTATGTAATATTTCAAGGAAAAGTGGGGTATGGATTTCTTTCTTCGAAAAAGGATCTCAAGGATAAGAGTGAGAATAGGTTTTCATAAATATTCACTTCATTTGTTTTTTTTTTTGAAACTAAATTTTTCAGGACGTCCATTCTAACTAGGGTCTCCTAAGGTCAACAATGGCTCTGATACCAACTTGTCAACACCCGGATTTTTAAGTCCAGATGCCTATTATGCCATTCATCGCAATCCCAGGAATATTGTTTTTGCGAGACATAATAGATTGATATCACAACACATCATTCATTACATCACATAATTGTCTTACATAGAGGGATCACATGATCCAGTCTTAATACATCATAGTGGATCTAGAGATCCTATTACAAAACACATAGCGGAAGCGAAGTAACGGTTGCGGTCCATCTATTCCACGAGTAACTCGTTGACGTCGGAGTGATCCTAGTTGTCGTAGACGTCCCGCTGTCCATCTTCCTCGTACTGCTGTTCTCCTTCATAGTCTGGCCATTTGAATAGCCAGGGACAAAGCCATGAGTACTTTAAAGTACTCGCAAACTAATACTGATGTAAGCACTATCAACTATAGTAAGGGGGATGCTAAGCTCTAGGTTTATTTGCATAAAGCCAAGTTTATTTCATAAACATTTAGTAAAGATGCTTGAGTCGCTAGACTAACTCCGGAGGGAACATTAGTGTCATTCCCACAACTCTGTTGTGATTCAAGTCAAAGTCACCATTTCAAGTTCAAATCGCAAGTCAACCTTCACATGTCACATTTTTGAAAATGGTCTGATGACGGAACAGTATGACCTTTCCAATCGTCCGTAACCGTGGACACGGCTATTCGAATAGTTCTACACTCTGCAGAGGTCGTACACTTGTGCCACAACATTTGCAATAATCCGTCGAGGTTAATCGGCTCGATTTATCACACTCCGTGTGCGGACTACCAACCATAACCTTTCACTTACATATCCTAGTATAGGCACCTCTCCCCATGAGCTTGGCCTCCCAGGTGAAGACAGACAGTCAGCCTGGGAACTGCACAGGGCTTGGGCCGGACATTCACCTCCTTTCACGTCATTTCACATCATCTCATATTTTTTTTTTGGAGGCAGCCCTTGGCATAACCCCGATGACGCTTGTTTAGAGGGAACCCATACTAAGATACATAAACTTCTAGTTAAGCCCTACCCATATCAGGTATTGTGGGGGTACTTGTAAAATTGGAATGGTATCGCATCCGAACCCAACCATCAGTTTTTGTAAAATTCACCATGTCATTCACAAGTCACATTCACCTTCAAAATCTTTCAATAGAATGACTCATCATTCCAAGGTTTTCAAAGTCATTTCATTTCACAAGTTCCCATCTAGAGTAGTCAATTTTATTTGTTAGCACTAGCAACTAATCATGAGGGGTGCTAACTAGCTTTGATTGTTCTAGGCTAACTTTGATACTCTTGTAGTATTCTATCTCTAGACCAAAGTTAACTATAAAAGCAAGTTATAAAAATCAAAGTAAAAGCTTGTAAGAATAAAACTTGGGATGGGATCATGAAGCATAAAGTAAATTGGTGAGTGTGCCTTGCTCTAGTAGAGCTTTGCACTTTGCAAGAATATTAGCTTGCAAGAGTATAGCTTGCATTGGAGTTAGCTTGCATTGATAATAGCTTGCCTTGGTGGGAGTAGTGATCAAAGTTCTCTTCTTCTTCAAAGTAGTCCTCCTCCTCCTCGGTGTACTCCTCGGTACTAGCGTCTAAATACGAGTACAATACACATAATTACCACACAAGCCTAAGTATTAGACTAAGCACACACATAAATTACTCCTACTAAGCTATCACTCAACATGCTTATTAGGTGAGTTGATTTAATTCTATTCTTAAGAAAAATAATTTCCTCTCATTATAAATATTAATTAGAGTTTCTATTTATTTCTTGAGAGAAAATAATTTCCTCTCATTGAATAATATTAAGATTTAATTTCCTCAATTAATGCCATATGACCTAGGTTGACCAAAGTCAGCCTCTTCATAAGGATTAATTGGGAATAGATTTAAATGAGGTACACCACCTCATGCCTTTTCTCTTAATACTCATGATTAATGATTTAATATCATCAACTAATTTAATGTGAGTTTAAAATTGACCATAGTCTATACCCCATATTAACTTAGTTGAGACAAGATTTTAAATGAGACCACTACATCTCATAAGATTAAATAAGTAGCCTTGAATAATTTTAAATACTACTATGAAAATGATTGAATATTTTTAAATAAGAACCTATGGATTATTACTACATGTGTCATTAATTCTCATTGAATCCTTTGGGTAAGTATTTAATTGAGAGGCTACACCTCATATAGTTTAATACCACATACTAATGATTTAAATGAGGTGTAGCACCTCATTCTATTTAATTTTAACATGGTAAGGATCTAATATTATCAACAATTCATATGAGACCTAAATGACCAGAGTCTCTAGCTTATTTTGAATTGTTCATGACAAGATTTAAATGAGCGAAATATTCCCATAAGATTTATTAATAGTTTTGGACAATATCTTTGACTAGAAATAGCCATAAAGTCCTTTAATTAAACTAGGCCATGATCATTCAAGGTAAGCATGGTAGATTTTTGCAGAAACAATTAGGGTAAGTGAAATGTGAATTATAGGAGTTGGAATCAACTCAAAAGCATTTTTGGTTGATTTTTAAGAATTAATCTAAGGCAGAAAAGTCCCTGCCTTGTTATTTTTATCATTTAAATTCTATAACAAAACTAAAGTTGGGGCCAGTGTAGTTTTGTAGATAATTTAACAAGGTTTCCAAATATATAAAATTTGTCACATTTGGTTTGGTAGATTTTCCCCTATTTAATTTTGAAAACAGCATCTGAGAATAATTAACAACTTTCGAAAAATGCATATTTGAACTGGTGGGCTTAGGCGGGAAAGTAAACGGGCTGGGCAGTGCGGGAAGGAAATGGGCCGGCCCAGCAGCGCAGCGGGCCAGCTGACATAGGGCCCCGCCTGTCAGTGGGATTTTTAACCCACCCGAAACCGTGCGCCCTGTGAGCCGTTGGATGAAAAGGAGGATCGACGGCTGTGGTTCGCCCTCACCGGCGACGAGCTCCGGCGAGGTTCAAACCCTACCGGCGGCCAGGAGGGTCCAGGGAGGGGCTTTACCGGCGTCCAGCAAGGTCGGCGAGGCGGGCAAACGACCGAGGCGACGTCGGCGAGTCGAGGGAGGGTCGCGGCGGCTCCTGAGGTGGACGAATTTGAGGGCTCGATCTTCCGCGTCTCCGGCGGCCTCCGGTGGAAAAATTGGGGCGGCGGTGAGCTTAATCGAGGTGGAGAAGGGGTCTAGGAGATGGAGGAGAAGGAGGGGAAGCTATTGAGGTGCTGAACTCGTCCAGGGGGAGCCGGTATTTATAGGGGCGAGATGGACCGTGGTGGAGCGGGCAGGTCGACGTCGACGGCGAGGCTACAGCGTCGCAGTGACGTTGGCGAGGGCGTGGCTCAGTTCCTGAGGTCATGGTGATCACGACGCGCATCCAGGCGAGGTCAGGGGTGGGCAGGAGCAGGCGGCAACGTCATCGGGTGCTGGCAGGGTGTGGCGGACGGTCGTCGTCCGTGACGACGGCGACAGTGCTCCGGCGAACCAATGGCGATGTCCAGAGACTAGCTGGGGTCCTGGCGAGCAAGTGGGTGAAGGGAGGGGTCGCGAGGTGGTCTGAGGCGACGGGTCGAGCAGGCGTACTGGCGCGCCGGTGACCGTGCTCGTGCACGCGCTGGCGCGTCTGGACGCGGTGATCACGTCGGGGACTGGCCGGTGTGGTCCTCTCCTGGGCCAGGGCTTGCGCCAGCAGATGCAGGGTGAGGTGAGGGTTCTCCAGGACATGGAGGTGTAGTCCAGAAGGGACCAGAGACGCTGATGGCATGACGATGCCATGCCAAGCCACGGCATGGGCTTGCCACGGTCAAACTGGTCAGTAATGGTGAGGGCAAGTGGTGGCACTGGTGCAGTGAGGTGAGGGGAGACTCCAGAGCAGCAGGGATGGTCAGAGGGGGACTTGGTCCAAGCAAAACTGCAGCATGGGCACAAATATAGGTGCTGCCCACAAGGTGTTTGTTGATATGGCCGAAAGAAAAATATTTTCAAATTTTGGAAAATCCTCTGGTGGATCTCATTCATATAATCATAGAGATATAATGGTGGTGGTGGTGCTCATTTTGGTGAAGGTTTGCAAGAATTCAAAAAGTTGGCCATCTTCTCTTTGTTTCAATGTCCTCACTTGTCTCCTCTATTCTGGTCAACCTAGTCAACATGAGGTATGGTGGTCAACATGAAAGTTGTTCATCTTCATATGGTCTTGGAGGACATGGTCATAGTTGACCAAGTTTGGTTGAAGAAAAGTCAAAGCCAGAGGGGTAAAGAGGGGATCATGTTAAAAATCACACAAATGACCATCATCACATGTGAGATGGTTTTGAGATTTCCTTTGATTTGATTCTTGTTTCTTTGATGCAATTGTGTTTGTTTATCATATATAAGTATTGTACAAACCATAGATCAAGCAATGGTAGCCTTGGTTGAAGATTTGCAAATTTGGCTAAGTGTATGTGAGTGATTTTTGGGGATTTTCTCCCTATTTGATTTCTCCCCATTTGAGTTGACTTTTGTTGACTCTAATGTGATTCTTATTGGTTTAGAAACATTTTCAAATCATTGAATCCATCTCAAAAGGTCTTGATCAAAGATTTGCAAAATTGACCATAACACATAAGAGGTGAGGTTCAAATTTTTATTATTTTTGTAAATTGTTCATCTTGCTTCACTTGGGCATGGGTTAGGGTAAATTTAGTATTATATTAGGTTGAGAGATGGTTTCACACCATTTGGTCAAGGTTTAAAGTGCATAGGTCAAGAATTGGGGAAATGGCTATGTGCCACATATGCCTCTATGCATATGTTGTATTTGATTTTTGATTTGACTTGGCTTGACCCCATTTGATGTTGTTGAGTGTTGAAATGACATATGGAAGTGATCCAACCATTCACAACAAGTACTAGGGTCAATATTCTTTATTTCCCAAATTGCTATTTTATTTTCATATGCCTCTATGGCATTTTTAGTTTCTTTTTATTTGATTTGGAAACCACTTGTATTTGGTTTGATAGGTACTAGGTAAGGGGTGTGAAGGTTTTCCAGACCTCTAAGCAAAGTAGAAAAGCTTAAGGTAAAGTTTTATAAAAATAGCCATAGGCACATATGCCTCTTTCTTATTTAAATTCTTTTTATTTTATTTTAACCAGGGTGGTGAAAAGAGGGGTGAGGTTTAGAGTTTAGTGGGGTTCACAATGGTTTCCACCATTTAGCATAAATAAAAAAAAGGTAGGGTTCAAGATTTACCTATTAGGGCTATATGCCCCCCATATGTCTTTTATTTTATTTTGGGTTTCTCAAAATAGATCCAAAATAATTTATGGTGAAGATTAGGGTTTAAGGTTTTTCTTATTTGATTTCTTTCTCTTTTATTTTATTGGGTGGGTGACCTTCACTTGATCACTTTAGGGTTTTAGGGTTTAGCACATAAGCATAATAACACTCCTCATGGCAAAACACAAGATTTAACCAAGATCTATATGTATCAATCTTATTTTAATAAAAGTTTTTGTTGGTTCCAAAATTTGGAACTAGGGAAATTCATTTTGTTCGTTTTGAAATTTTTGGGTTGTTACATGGTCTCAAGGACCATTATGGTCTCGGTCACAGTCCGAAGATCATAGGACCATCTAAACCGACATTGAAAATGAAACAACTAAAATTTTATGTTTGTAATATATCTCTCTAAAGGTATATTAGATGTGTGTGGTATGTGCACATGTATTAGTAAATTAAGTTTGCTACTAATAAAGTTATACAAAAAAAATAGTGTAGGGCCACCGCGCATACTGAGAGCCAAACAAACAAGAAGCGTGATGTGACCGATATTGAGTCTGACGCCCGACATAAACAGACTAAAACATACATATTTGGGGTCCATAATGCGTCAGGCTGCTTGGAACATTCCAGTAAACTACAAGGATAGTGCTAAAAACATCAATGCCAAGTTCAAAAACCTAAGAAGAGGCTTGAAGCAGTGGGCAAAAAATCTTCCATGTTTAAAGATGTTGATCAGTAAAGTAAATGAAGTGATATCTCTAGTGGATTCTATGGAGGAATTCAGAACCTTGACAGTGCTTGAATGGGATCTTAGAGATATACTCAAAGCACACCTTCTCACACTGTTGCAAAATCAAAAATCATACTGGCAACAAAGAGGAAAAATTAAGTGGGTCAAACTGGGAGATGCAAACACTAGGTTCTTCCATTCAAAAGCAACTATAAATTACAGACACAATTACATATCTATGCTTCAAAATTCTGATCAAGCAGAAATTCATGATCATGAAGGGAAAGCTGCTATTTTGTGGCAAGCTTTCAAGGAAAGGATGGGTAATTCTGATAACCCTGAGATGCAGTTTAATCTTGAGGACATTCCGGAAACAAATGTCACCGAAGAAATGAATAATACTCGCAGGCTCCTTTTTCGGATAAGGAAATAGAAGATGTGGTAAAAAATCTGCCAAATGATAAATCACCCGGGCCTGATGGTTTCAATAATGAGTTTGTCAAGTCTTGTTGGTCTATTATTGCCCCTGATATCAAAAAACTGATTAGTGATTTCCATGATGGAAACATTTCTTTGGAAAGTATCAATTCTTCTTATATTACTCTAATTCCAAAGACAGAAAATCCTTTGACTCCTGGTGATTTTAGACCCATTTCTTTACTGAACTGTGTCCTTAAAATCATTACCAAATTGATGGCTAATAGATTGCAAGATATTATTCTCTCCTTGGTACACAAAAATCAATATGGATTCCTCAAGAAAAGGTCCATACAAGACTGTCTGGGTTGGGCATTTGAATATCTCTATCAATGCCACAAATCAAAAGAAGAAATTCTAATCTTGAAGCTAGATTTTGAGAAAGCTTTTGATAAAATTGAACACTCAACAATTCTTCACATACTCAAAGCAAAAGGATTTGGTGACAAATGGTTAAAATGGATATCTATGATCCTCAGTTCTGGGACATCTTCAGTCATGCTAAATGGAGTACCTGGGAAAAAGTTCTACTGCAAGAGAGGAGTGAGACAAGGGGATCCATTATCACCTTTGATTTTTGTGTTAGCAGCAGATTTCCTACAGTCAATATTGAATAAAGCTATGGAGATGAACCTCATTACAAGACCCATACCTTGTGCATCATGTCCAGATTTCCCTGTGATCCAATATGCAGATGATACCCTTCTTGTTATGAAAGCAGATGCAAATCAATTACTCTGCCTTAAAGCTCTGTTACATTCATTTGCTGTTTCTACTGGGCTCAAAGTAAACTATTTGAAGTCAAACATGATGCCAATTAATATGACTGCAGAAAGACTGGCACACTTTGCAGCAACTTTAAATTGCAAAATTGGATCTCTCCCTTTCACTTATTTAGGGCTCCCACTTGGCATCACAAAACCTTCCCTGGAGTACTTCCTCCCCATGGTCCAAAGAGTCCAAACAAGGCTTGGTGGAATTGCTGACTTCCTCAACTATGGAGGAAAGTTACAAATGGTGAAATCAGTATTAGCTTCTCTACCAATTTTCTTTATGTGCTGCCTGGATGTACCAGTGACAATAAAAGAACAGGTTATTAAATACATGAGACACTGTCTTTGGAGAAAAAGAAACAATGATGTACAAGCCAAAGGGAATGCTCTGGTATCTTGGAAAAAAATCTGCAGACCAAAAGAACAAGGAGGTTTGGGAGTCCTTAATCTAGAGATTCAGAATAAGACTTTGTTGCTCAAGAACTTGGATAAATTTTTTAATAATCTTGACATTCCTTGGGTGAATCTCATAAGAGATACATATTATGATGAAGACAATCCACCAGGAATTAAAATTGAAGGATCCTTCTGGTGGAAATCACATTTGAAGCTCTTAGACACTTATAAAGCTCTAGCAAGATGTAACTTGGGAAATGGAAAAACTGCATTATTTTGGACAGATTTGTGGGGAGATTATTGCCTCCACCAGAAATTCCCTCACTTACTCTCATTTGCTAAGAAATCGGATATTTCTGTGAACAAAGTGATGCAAATGGAATTCCTGCAGGACATGTTTCATCTACCACTTTCCCAACAAGCATTTAATGAGTTCGAACAGTTGGAAGTTCTATGTGACTCTTTCCAGCTAAATTTGCTTCAGCCAGATTCATGGAGCTATATTTGGGGTTCAGACAAGTTCTCTACTGGGCAAGCATACAAGGTCCTTATTGGCACTCAACATACTCCCATATTTTTCACTTGGTTATGGGAATCTTCCTGTCAGCCAAAACACAAATTCTTTTTCTGGCTGCTCCTTCATGACAGATTGAACACAAGGAATCTTCTCCGGAGGAAAAACTGCATCTTACAATCTTACAACTCGTGCAACACTACAATGTAGCCAAGAAGAAACTTTAGCTCATCTTTTCGGAGTTGTCCTTTTGCACAGCAGATGCTTCGGTCTTTTATTTGCCCTCATATTTCAAACCAGCAATCTATCATGGAAGCTCTATATGATATCAAGGACAAGCTAAATGTACCTTTTTCAGTGGAAATCATTATTATCGCTGCTTGGTCCATTTGGATAATCAGAAACAGGAAAATTTTCGAGGAACAAAGACCATCTCTACAAGCCTGGAAGGCAATTTTCAAACAGGAGATCTACCTGCTTTCCTACAGAATGAAGAAAAAATGGGAGAATTCTTTCAAGATCTGGCTTAATAGTTTCATGACCTTTTAGAGCTCTCTCTTTTCTTTCTATCCTTTCTTTCTTTTCTTTTCTTTTCTTTTCTTTGTACAACTTGTACATTTGTAACCTTTTTAATAATAAATCAATAAAAATTGCAGTGGGGTTTTTGCCCCACTGTTGACCCTTCAAAAAAAAAAAATAATGCGTCAGGATGCTGGAGATGCCCCAAGAGATGCATGGACTGTCAGGTTTGTAACATAACAAGATATCTTCTCATGTATTCCTATCGCAATTTAATGTCAGTCAATATCAAGAAAGAATTTACGATTTCCACCGCAAGTAATGCCACTAGGAAAATATTTTGTTAATTAATTATTTTATTTGGTGGATACAATGCATGCCATATATATCCTTCTTACCATTTTTTGAACCTCCACAACTACAAAAACGTAAAGATATCTAGCTTTCCACAGTATGAAATCCTTGCATTCTTCCGCGTCCATGGCCGGCCAAAAGTTCCACTCGCGAATCTGGTCTCGCTCCTCTTTCGCGAAGGAAGCCCTTCGTTGCCGCACAATCACACCGAACAAAGGGAAAGCCCATGTATGGAAGTTATTTCTCCTCCCATCATTGCCGCTGCTTTTCCCCACATCGGAGCAACAATCAGGGTGGTCGTGGATTCACCTTTTCACAGGGACGGATGGTGGGCATGGTGGCCAAGGTGACTCCATCATGCCTCTACCGGCGCCACAACATATGTGCCCTGTGGGCTTCAAGATCAAGTTTCGACAGGGCTAAGGCGCTAATCGGGCACAAGACCCATGCCTTCTTGCCACGTCTACCAACCTGTAAGCACTGATTTTGCAACAGCTCGGGAAGGAAAAAAGAACAAGGGTGGCCATCGAGACCAACGGGTCCATGCCACAGTGCGTGCGTGCGGAGGTTCGTGCACTTGAATCTTGTAACCAATTCAGCTGTCCTGCCAGCAGGCCCCAACGTGATACTCATAAATGATGAGGAGGATTGATGATGAGGCTTATCGAGTCCTCACGGAAAACTTTGCCATCTTAGATCGTCATGCTCAAGCAACTATGTCGATTTTTCAAGCTACACCATCCCCTTTGTCCTGATGGCTGAGGTGGGGTGTATGGCCTTTTGGACAGCCTCGGCTTTTGTTGCCTCTTATGAACATCTTCTGTTGATTTCACTGGGAAAACTGAATATTCTTACATTTGCAAGAAATTAAGTGGGAGCGCTGAGACATATTTTTAATACTTTATGTGGATGACATATCGTTGACTGAAAATGATGTATCTTTACTTGAGACATTACTTTTTAACTAAAAGTATTTTTTATGGAAAGGACCTTGAATAAAACCATATTAACCATCAAGTTCTATGAAGATAGATTGAGGCGCATAACAAAGTTAAGTCAAAGTACATCGAAGAAAAATTTACGAAGTTAAATATGAAAACATCAAGAAAGTGTTCTTTTCGTGTGGAGATTTAGCAAGACGACAACAATGTGTTTGACACTCGATGAGCAAAAACACACGAGTGATCTTCAATCATAAATGCCATGGTATCGACAACAAAATCGACAGAACTAACCCACTGACAATTTTTATAAACATAAACTCTCGGCACACTATTTTTAAAAACTAACCCTTTTGTATCACGCTTGTCCCAAATGCGATATACCCCATCGTGAAACGCCTTTCTGACGGCCGCCACGTTGGCTGCCAGCATGGCGTCGTGGGAACATGCCGGTTAGTGTCTCGCTGTTGTCAAGTGCACCATACTGTGTAGTGCAATGGCATGCTGAAGGGTGCCATTCGACCCTGGTACCGGTCTTCATTTTTTGTTAATTCATAGTGTAACACACTTCACCCAGACACCATGCTTTGTTGTGCCACACACTTCTCTTAGGTGTTACACTTTCCCGAGTTGTCAAGAATTTTGTTTTTATCCTTTACAAGTGATATGGTTGTGTCGAACGGAGTAGCTGGGGCGTTGTTCAGCGAGGAGGGGCTTTGGGATGTGAGCGGGATGTGATTGTGTGAGGGATCCGTGGAGTTCATGTGCATATGCACCATCCATCGCTTCGGCAACGTTGTAGGTCGCCTCCCCTTCTACCCATCAAGCGAGCTCGAGGTTAGTTTCGATTGTACGCCGAGATGCCATGAAGGTTCGTGCCCCATCATACACCACATTGCTTGTTTCTTTTTTTATTCTTGACTTCATGTTCGTGCATTGATGTGCCGATGGTGTTTGGTATTTTGTTAATTGTGCGTAAGTCGATCTGCATGCAATGCTGGTGCACGGGCATCGTCGTTGCTCTTGCGCGGCGTCCGCCTAACTTCTAGTACTAGATGGTACCACGAATTTTTGCGCTGGCTCGATGTTCTTGCTCTGCCTTATGCCAAAATATCTTTAGCGAGTTTGGTCGCGGGTCTTTGAGAGTAATGATGCTTGCATCATTCCCTTTGTTTATGCGCAACCATCATTATGCTACCTCTACAGGTCTTCTAGCACATGTAGATGGAATTTTTTTCTCCTTGGTACTACTACCTTGCACACATAGATTGCATCATGTACTCTCTGCATGCTGAAAGTGATCCGATTGCCTTCTCTGTTCACATAGTGTTCATCGTTCAGCCAAAATACGCTTTTAGTGTCTATGTTTATTTTCAACTTTTGCATGTATCTTCTGTAGTATGTTCTGCTTTTTTTTATCCATGTCCTCGCTTGGAGTTGCGTGTTGTTGACTAATGTTTCTATTACTGGAACTGACATCGGATGCTTGTGTTTTCATTGAATAGGGTGGAAACGTTTACTTCTATTTCTGGAAAATTCGAGAGAGACTAACGCCTGGGAGCAGGGTGTGGCACAGCTTCACCGCATGGGTGTGGCACAATTCAAATGAACAGAAAGAATTTACGATTTCCACTGCAAGTAATGCCACTAGGAAAATATTTTGTTAATTAATTATTTTATTTGGTGGATACAATGCATGCCATATGTATCCTTCTTACAATTTTTTGAACCTCCACAACTACAAAACCTTATAGATATCTAGCTCTCCACAATATGCAAGTAGGAAATCCTTGCAATCTTCCGCGTCCATGGCCGTCAAAAAGTTCCACTCGCGAATCTCCTCTCGCGCCTCTTTCGGCCAAGGAAGCCCTTCGTTGCCGCACAATCACACCGAACAAAGGGGAAGCCCATGTATGGAAGTTCTTTCTCCTTCCATCATTGCCGCTGCTTTCCCCCTCATCGAAGGAACAGTCAGGCTGGTCGTGGATTCACCTTTTCACTGGGATGGATGGTGGGCATGGTGGCTGAGGTGACTCCGTCATGCCTCTACAGGCGCCACGACATGTGTGCCCGTGTGCTTCAAGATCAAGTTTCGACCGGGCGAAGGCACTAATCGGGCACAAGAGAAGATGCAACCCACGCCCTCCTACCACCTCCATCAACTTGTAAGCACTGCTTTTGCAACAGCAGGCGAAGGAAAAAAGAACAAGCATGGCCATCGAGACCAACTGGCCCAAGCCACAGTGCGTGCGTGCGGAGGTACGTGCACTTGAATCTTGTAACCAATTCAACTTTCCCGCCAGCAGTCCCTAGCATGATACTCATAAACGATGAGGAGAATGGATGATGAGGCTGATCGAGTTCACACAGAAAACATTGCCATCTCAGATCCTCATGCTCCAGCAGCTATGTCGATTTTTCAAGCTACACCAGCCCCTTTGTCCTGATGGCTGGGCTGGGGGCTATGGCCTTTTGGACAACCTTGATACGCGTAGATGCACACGTCCGTTGGGAACCCCAAGTGGAAGGTATGATGCGTATAGAAGCAAGTTTCCCTCAGTATGAAACCAAGGTTTAATCGAACCAGTAGGAGCCAAGAAGCACGTTGAAGGTTGATGGTGGCGAAATGTGATGCGGCGCAACAACAGGGATTCCGGCGCCATCGTGGAATCTGCACAACAAAACCAAAGTACTTTGCCCCAACGAAACAGTGAGGTTGTCAATCTCACCGGCTTGCTGTAACAAAGGATTAAACGTATCGAGTGGAAGATGTTTGCAAAGAAAAAAGTAAAACACAATTGCAGTAGATTGTATGCTATGTAAAGAATAGGACCGGGGTCCACAGTTCACTAGAGGTGTCTCTCCCATAAGATAAAGCATGTTGGGTGAACAAATTACAGTCGGGCAATTGACAAATAGAGAAAGGCATAACAATGCATATACATGATATGATAAATATAGTGAGATTTAATTGGGCATTACGACAAAGTACATAGACCGCCATCCAACTGCATCTATGCCTAAAAAGTCCACCTTCAGGTTATCATCCGAACCCCTCCAGTATTAAGTTGCAAAGCAACAGACAATTGCATTAAGTATGGTGCGTAATGTAATCAACAACTACATCCTTAGACATAGAATCAATGTTTTATCCCTAGTGGCAACAGCACAACACAACCTTAGAACTTTCTGTCACTGTCCCGGTGTAAATGCAGGCATGAACCCACTATCGAGCATAAATACTCCCTCTTGGAGTTAAGAGTACAAACTTGGCCAGAGCTTCTACTAATAACGGAGAGCATGCAAGATCATAAACAACACATAAACAATAGATTGATAATCACCATAATCATAGTACTCTCTATCCATCGGATCCCGACAAACACAACATATAGAATTACATATAGATGATCTTGATCATGTTAGGCAGCTCACAAGATCCAACAATGAAGCACAACGAGGAGAAGACGACCATCTAGCTACTGCTATGGACCCATGGTCCAGGGGTGAACTACTCACTCATCACTCCGGAGGCGATCATGGCGATGAAGAGTCCTCCGGGAGATGAATCCCCTCTCCGGCAGGGTGCCGGAGGCGATCTCCTGAATCCCCCGAGATGGGATTCGCGGCGGCGGCGTCTCTGGAAGGTTTTCCGTATCGTGGCTCTCGGTACTGGGGGTTTCGCGACGGAAGCTTTAAGTAGGCGGAAGGGTAGGTCAGGGGGCCACACGAGGGGCCCAGGGGGCAGGCCGGCGCGGCCAAGGCCTGGGCCGCGCCGCCCTATCCCCTGGCCACCTCGTGGCCCCACTTCGTTGACTCTTCGGTCTTCTGGAAGCTTCGTGAAAAAATAGGACCCTCGGGCGAAAGTTTCGTCCAATTCCGAGAATATTTCCTTACTAGGATTTCTGAAACCAAAAACAGCAGAAAACAACGAATCGGCTCTTCGGCATCTTGTTAATAGGTTAGTTCCAGAAAATGCATAAATATGACATATAATGTGCATAAAACATGTAGGTATCATCAAATAAAGTAGCATGGAACATAAGAAATTATCGATACGTTGGAGACGTATCAGCATCCCCAAGCTTAGTTCTGCTCGTCCCGAGCAGGTAAAACGATAACAAAGATAATTTCTGAAGTGACATGCCATCGTAATCTTGATCATACTATTTGTAAACATATGTAATGAATGCAGCGATCAAAACAAAGGTAATGACATGAGTAAACAAGTGAATCATATGACAAAGACTTTTCATGAATAGTACTTCAAGACAAGCATCAATAAGTCTTGCATAAGAGTTAACTCATAAAGCAATAAATCAAAGTAAAGGTGTTTAAGCAACACAAAGGAAGATGAAGTTTCAGCGGTTGCTTTCAACTTGTAACATGTATATCTCATGGATATTGTCAACATAAAGTAATATAACAAGTGCAATATGCAAGTATGTAGGAATCAATGCACAGTTCACACAAGTGTTTGCTTCTTAAGGTGGAAGGAGATAGGTAAACCGACTCAACAATAAAAGTAAAAGAATGGTCCTTCAAAGAGGAAAGCATCGATTGCTGTATTTGTGCTAGAGCTTTTATTTTGAAAACATGAAACAATTTTGTCAACGGTAGTAATAAAGCATATGAGTTATGTAAATTATATCTTACAAGTTGCAAGCCTCATGCATAGTGTACTAATAGTGTCCGCACCTCGTCCTACTTAGCTTGGTCTACCGGATCTTTGCATGCCATGTTTCAACCAAGTGTCACAAAGGGGTACCTCCATGCCGCCTGTACAAAGGTCTAAGGAGAAAGCTCACATTTCGGATTTCTCGCTTTTGATTATTCTCAACTTAGACATCCATACCGGGACAACATGGACAACAGATAATGGACTCCTCTTAAATGCACAAGCATGTAGCAATGATTATTATTCTCATATGAGATTGAGGATATATGTCCAAAACTGAAACTTCAACCATGATTCATGGCTTTAGTTAGCGGCCCAATGTTCTTCTCTAACAATTTTGCATGCTCCAACCACTAAAATGATAGACCTTCAGACAAGACGGACATGCATAGCAACTCACATGATATTCAACAATAGTTGATGGCGTTCCCCAGAAGCATGGTTATCGCTCAACAAGCAACTTAATAAAATATAAAGTGCATAAGTACATATTCAATACTACGATAGTTTTTAAGGCTATTTTGTCCCATGAGCTATATATTGCAAAGGTGAATGATGGAATTTTAAAGGTAGCACTCAAGCAATTTACTTTGGAATGGCGGAGAAATACCATGTAGTAGGTAGGTATGGTGGACACAAATGGCATAGTAGTTGGCTCAAGGATTTTGGATGCATGAGAAGTATTCCCTCTCGATACAAGGTTTAGGCTAGCAAGGTTATTTGAAGCAAACTCAAGGATGAACAAGTGCAGCAAAACTCACATAAAAGACATATTGTAAACATTATAAGACTCTACACCGTCTTCCTTGTTGTTCAAAACTCAATACTAGATATTATCTAGACCTTAGAGAGACCAAATATGCAAATCAAATTTTAGCAAGCTCTATGTATTTCTTCATTAATGGGTGCAAAGCATATGATGCAAGAGCTTAAACATGAGCACAACAATTGCCAAGTATCACATTATCCAAGACATTTTAGAATTACTACATGTAGCATTTTCCAATTCCAACCATATAACAATTTAACGAAGAAGAAACTTCGCCATGAACATTATGAGTAAAGCCTAAGGACACATGTGTCCATATGCAACAGCGGAGCGTGTCTCTCTCCCACAAAGTGAATGCTAGGATCCATTTTATTCAAACAAAAACAAAAACAAAAACAAACCGACGCTCCAAGTAAAGAACACAAGATGTGACTGAATAAAAATATAGTTTCAGTGGAGGAACCTGATGATGTTGTCGATGAAGAAGGGGATGCCTTGGGCATCCCCAAGCTTAGACGCTTGAGTCTTCTTAGAATATGCAGGGGTGAACCACGGGGGCATCCCCAAGCTTAGAGCTTTCACTCCTCTTGATCATAGTATATCATTCTCCTCTCTTGACCCTTGAAAACTTCCTTCACACCAAACTTCAAGCAAACTCATTAGAGGGTTAGTGCACAATTAATAATTCACACATTCAGAGGTGACACAATCATTATTTTCACTTCTGGACATTGCATAATGCTACTGGACATTAATGGATCAAAGAAATAAATCCAACATAGCAAAAGAGGCAATGCGAAATAAAAGGCAGAATCTGTCAAAAACAGAACAGTCCGTAAAGACGAATTTAAAGCTGGCACTAGACTTGCTCAAATGGAAAAACTCAAAACTAATGAAAGTTGCGTACATATCTGAGGATCATGCTCGTAAATTGGCAGATTTTTTCGAATTTTCTACAGAGAACTGTGCCCAGATTCGTGACAGACAGCAATGCTGTTTCTGCGCAGCGATCCCAAATATAACATCAACTTTGACATAGAAACTTTACTTGGCACAAAAACATGATAAGGAGAGGTTGCTACAGTAGTAAACAACTTCCAAGACTCAACAAAACAAAAAATTGCTGTAGATAAAAACATGGGTTGTCTCCCATAAGCGCTTTTCTTTAACGCCTTTCAGCTAGGCGCAGAAAGTGCAAATCAAGTAACATCGAGAGTAGAAGCATCAACATCATAGCTTGTTCTAATAATAGAATCAAAAGGAAACTTCATTCTCTTTCTAGGGAAGTGTTCCATACCTTTCTTGAGAGGAAATTGATATTTAATATTACCTTCCCTCATATCAATAACAGCACCAACAGTTCGAAGAAAAGGTCTTCCCAACACAATAGGACAAGATGCATTGCATTCAATATCCAAGACAACAAAATCAACGGGGACAAGGTTATTGTTAACCGTAATATGAACATTATCAATCCTCCCCAAAGGTTTCTTTTTAACATTATCGGCAAGATTAACATCCAAATAACAATTCTTCAATGGTGGCAAGTCAAGCATATCATAAATCTTTTTTGGCATAACAGAAATACTTGCACCAAGATCACATAAAGCATTACATTCAAAGTCATTGAATTTCATTTTAATGATGGGCTCCCAACCATCTTCTAACTTTCTAGGAATAGAAGTTTCAAGTTTTAGTTTCTCTTCTCTAGCTTTTATGAGAGCATTTGTAATATGTTTGGTAAAGGCTAAATTTATAGCACTAGCATTAGGACTTTTAGCAAGTTTTTGTAAGAACTTTATAACTTCAGAGATGTGGCAATCATCAAAATCTAAATCATTATGAGCTACAGCAATGGGATCATTGTTCCCAAGGTTGGAAAAAATTTCAGCAGTTTTATCACAAGCGGTTTCAGCAGTTTTAGCAATTTCAGGGCAGTTTTGTACGCTTTGCACTAGGAGTAGAAACATTGCCAACACCAATTATTTTACCATTGATAGAAGGAGGTGCAGCAACATGTGAAGAATTAGCATTACTAGTGGTGGTAATAGTCCAAACTTTAGCTGCATTATTCTCTTTAGCTAGTTTTTTATTTTCTTCTATATCCCACCTAGCACGCAGTTCAGCCATTAATCTTATATTCTCATTAATTCTAACTTGGATGGCATTTGCTGTAGTAGTAATCTTATTATCAATATCATCAGGTTTAGCAGCCATTTTATTAATTAAAGAAGATTGCGATGCGGACATGTATGAGATTCGGGTTTCAGCATTTGAAATTTTAGTTTGCAACCCAGAAATCTCCCTATTCAAGTTTTTAAGTTGATTTCCTATATTCTTCAACAAGGTAGATTGTTCATTCATAGTTTTAGTAAACAATTGATTTTGCTCATATTGCGATTGCATAAATTTTTTAGTGGATCTTTCAATTTCTAGCATCCTTTCCCCATATCTTCCATAAGTATTACCATAGTTGTTCCTATAAGCATTGTTGTTGAAATTATTATTTTTAATGAAATTCACATCAACATTTTATTCTTGAGCAACCAATGAAGCTAAAGGAACATTATTTGGATCAACATTAGATCTACCATTCACAAGCATAGACATAATCACATCAATCTTATCACTCAAGGAAGAGGTTTCTTCAACAGAATTTACCTTCTTACCTTGTGGAGCTCTTTCCGTGTGCCATTCAGAGTAATTTATCATCATATCATCAAGAAGTTTTGTAGCCTCCCCCAATGTGATGGACATAAAGGTACCTCCAGCAGCTGAATCCAATAAATTCCGCGAAGAAAAATTTAGTCCTGCATAGAAGGTTTGGATGATCATCCAAGTAGTCGAGTCCATGGGTTGGGCAATTCTTTACCAAAGTTTTCATTCTCTCCCATGCTTGAGCAACATGTTCAGTATCTAATTGCTTAAAATTCATTATGCTACTTCTCAAAGATATAATTTTAGCGGGAGGATAATATCTACCAATAAAAGCATCCTTGCATTTAGTCCATGAATCAATACTATTCTTAGGCAAAGATAGCAACCAATCTTTAGCTCTTCCTCTTAATGAGAAAGGAAACACTTTCAATTTAATAATATCACCATCTACATCTTTATACTTTTGCATTTCACAAAGTTCAACAAAATTATTGAGATGGGCAGCAGACATCATCGAACTAACTCCGTAAAATTGATCTCTCATAACCAAATTCAAGTAAAGCAGGTTTAATTTCAAAGAATTCTGCTGTAGTAGCAGGTGGAGCAATAGGTGTGCATAGGAAATCATTATTATTTGCATTTGTGAAGTCACACAACTTAGTATTTTCAGGGGTATTCATTTTACCAACAGTAAATAAAGCAAACTAGATAAAGTAAATGCAAGTAACTAATTTTTTGTGTTTTCGATATAGAGAGCAAGACAGTAAATAAAGTAAAACTAGCAACTAATTTTTTTGTATTTTGATTTAGGTGCAGCAAACAAAGTAGTAAATAAAATAAAGCAAGACAAAAACAAAGTAAAGAGATTGAGAAGTGGAGACTCCCCTTGCAGCGTGTCTTGATCTCCCCGGCAACGGCGCCAGAAATTTAGCTTGATACGCGTAGATGCACACGTCCGTTGGGAACCCCAAGTGGAAGGTATGATGCGTATAGAAGCAAGTTTCCCTCAGTATGAAACCAAGGTTTAATCGAACCGAGTAGGAGCCAAGAAGCACGTTGAAGGTTGATGGTGGCGAAATGTGATGCGGCGCAACAACAGGGATTCCGGCGCCAACGTGGAATCTGCACAACAAAACCAAAGTACTTTGCCCCAACGAAACAGTGAGGTTGTCAATCTCACCGGCTTGCTGTAACAAAGGATTAAACGTATCGAGTGGAAGATGTTTGCAAAGAAAACAGTAAAACACAATTGCAGTAGATTGTATGCTATGTAAAGAATAGGACCGGGGTCCACAGTTCACTAGAGGTGTCTCTCCCATAAGATAAAGCATGTTGGGTGAACAAATTACAGTCGGGCAATTGACAAATAGAGAAAGGCATAACAATGCATATACATGATATGATAAATATAGTGAGATTTAATTGGGCATTACGACAAAGTACATAGACCGCCATCCAGGTTATCATCCGAACCCCCTCCAGTATTAAGTTGCAAAGCAACAGACAATTGCATTAAGTATGGTGCGTAATGTAATCAACAACTACATCCTTAGACATAGAATCAATGTTTTATCCCTAGTGGCAACAAGCACAACACAACCTTAGAACTTTCTCGTCACCGTCCCAGTGTAAATGCAGGCATGAACCCACTATCGAGCATAAATACTCCCTCTTGGAGTTAAGAGTACAAACTTGGCCGAGCCTCTACTAATAACGGAGAGCATGCAAGATCATAAACAACACATAAACAATAGATTGATAATCACCATAATCATAGTACTCTCTATCCATCGGATCCCGACAAACACAACATATAGAATTACATATAGATGATCTTGATCATGTTAGGCAGCTCACAAGATCCAACAATGAAGCACAACGAGGAGAAGACGACCATCTAGCTACTGCTATGGACCCATGGTCCAGGGGTGAACTACTCACTCATCACTCCGGAGGCGATCATGGCGATGAAGAGTCCTCCGGGAGATGAATCCCCTCTCCGGCAGGGTGCCGGAGGCGATCTCCTGAATCCCCCGAGATGGGATTCGTGGCGGCGGCGTCTCTGGAAGGTTTTCCGTATCGTGGCTCTCGGTGCGGGGGTTTCGCGACGGAAGCTTTAAGTAGGCGGAAGGGTAGGTCGGGGGGCCACACGTGGGGCCCGGGGGCAGGCCGGCGCGGCCAAGGCCCGGGCCGCGCCGCCCTATCCCCTGGCCACCTCGTGGCCCCACTTCGTTGACTCTTCGGTCTTCCGGAAGCTTCGTGCAAAAATAGGACCACAGGCGAAAGTTTCGTCCAATTCCGAGAATATTTCCTTACTAGGATTTCTGAAACCAAAAACAGCAGAAAACAAGCAATCGGCTCTTCGGCATCTTGTTAATAGGTTAGTTCCAGAAAATGCATAAATATGACATATAATGTGCATAAAACATGTAGGTATCATCAATAAAGTAGCATGGAACATAAGAAATTATCGATACGTTGGAGACGTATCAAACCTCGACTTTTGTTGCCTCTTATGAACACTATCTGTTGAATTCACCGGGAACACTGAATATTCTTACATTTGCAAGAAATTAAGTGGGAGTGCTGAGACATATTTTTAATACTTTATGTGGATGACATATCATTGCCTCTTATGATCACGAGGATGGAGCCGCCGGCAGGGTTCAAATGCGCTTCCACAAGAACAGGGACAAGGAGGTGCGGGCGCAGACGTAGATGACTGCAGCGTTGTGGCGGAAATAAAACACTTAAGGTGGTATGTGTGTGATATGCAACAAAGGCATGAGATTAGACACGTGATCCGTGGGTACTACTTGAATGATCATTTCAAGCCACCAATGATCCGCCGCCTCTGCCTAGCTCTTCGGCATTGAAATCTTCATCGTCCAATTTAGCTTAAATATATGTGATTCGTGTCGCACGGTTGCATGTTACTCACTTTGTTGCTTGCTTCATGATATTTTTTCTTCAAATTTCAGTTTTTGTCTCAAAGAGAAGCTGGTCCAACGCTTTTTAGAGGGATTTGATCTCGCACCAAATAGGTACTACGAGAAGTGCCTCCCCTAAGTAAATACAATGTTTCCCTTAGACGGTCCCAAGAATATGTCATCTTCCCCAATCCCCATGCCCTCCCTCTCCGAAGGATCCAGCAATGCCTCGCGCCCAAGACACACGCGATCCTAACCTACTCTCCAAACTCCAGGCAGAAGACGAATGATACGTCCATTTTGCATCACTATTTTATATCATAATTTACTGTTATTAATTGATATATTTCATATTTAGAGATGATACTTATGTTATTTCACCTATTTTGCATGTTTCATGATTATTGGAGAATTATTCACCGGAGTCAGAATTCTGCTGGAAAAAGCACCGTCAGGATACCATATTTCTGAAGAGCAACAATTGACGGAAATTACACCGAAGATCTTATTTTTCTAGAAGAATGAGCTAGCCAAAAGGAGGAGCTGAGGAGGGCCGCCATGGGCCTGCATAGGCCGGCGCGGGCCTTGCCCTGGCCGCGCCGCCTTGTGGGGAGGGGGCCCACAGCCCCTCCCGGCCTCCTCTCTTTCGCGTACTTCATCTACCCGAAAACCTTAGGCACGGGGGAGAAGCGAGAATAGACACAGCCGCCTCTGCGGGGCGGAGAAACACCAGAGAGAAAAGAGCTCTGCGGCGGGCAGGAATCCGCCGGGGAAATTCCTTCCCGGAGGGGGAAATCGACGCCATCGTCACCGTCATCGAGCTAGACTTCATTGGGATCATCATCATCATCATCTCCATCATCTACACCGCCATCTCCACCGCTGCACCTCGTCTTCGCGGTAACATCTAGGGTTAAATCTTGAGTATTTCATAGGGGAAACTCTCCCGGTATTGATTACTACTTGTTATTGATGCTATTGAGTGAAACAATTGGATCAAGGTTTATGTTCAGATTGTTATCCATCATCATATCACCTCTGATTATGTTCCATATGATTTCTCGTGAGTAGTTCGTTTAGTTCTTTAGGACATGGGTGAAGTCTAAATGTTAGTAGTGAACTATGTTGAGTAATATTTAATGGTTTGATATTTAAGTTGTGGTGTTATTCTTCTAGTGGTGTCATGTGAACGTCGACTACATGATACTTCACCTTTATGGGCCTAGGGGAGTACATCTTGTATTCGTTTTCTAATCGTGGGGTTGCTGGAGTGACAACAACCTGAACCCCCGTTGGTATATCGATGCAGGAGGGATAGCAGGATCTCAGAGTTTAAGGCTGTCGTTAGATTTATCTTAATTACTTTCTTGTATTTGCGGATGCTTGCAAGGGGTATAATCACAAGTATGTATTAGTCCTAGAAAGGGCGGTGCATTAGCATAGGTTCACCCACACAACACTTATCAAAACAATGAAGATTAATCAACTATATGAAGCGAAAGCACTAGACTAAATCCCCGTGTGTCCTCAAGAACGTTTGGTCAATATAAGTAAACAAACCGGCTTGTCCTTGTTGGAGATATGCCCAAGAGGCAATAATAAAGTGGTTATTATAATATCTTTGTGTTTATGATAAATGTTTATATACCATGCTATAATTGTATTAACCGAAACATTGATACATGTGTGTTATGTAAACAACAAGGAGTCCCTAGTAAGCCTCTTGCGTAAATGGGTGGCAATAAAGATGGGATTAAGTATTTGGAAAGTGTGAGTTGAGGCATATGGATCAACAGTGGGATTTGTCCATCCTGATGACGGATAGATATACTATGGGCCCTCTCGGTGGAATGTCATCTGATTAGCTTGCAAGCATATGAATAGTTCATAAGAGATCACATACCACGGTACGAGTAAAGAGTACTTGTCGGTAACGAGGTTGAACAAGGTATGGAGATACCAGATGATCAAACCTCGGACAAGTAAAATATCGCGAGACAAAGGGAATTGGCATCGTATGTAAATGGTTCAATCGATCACTAAGTCATCGTTGAATATGTGGGAGCCATTATGGATCTCCGGATCCCGCTATTGGTTATTGATCGGAGAGGAGTCTTGACCATGTACGCATAGTTCGCGAACCGTAGGGTGACGCGCTTAAGGTTCGATGTCGCATAAGTAGATTCAGAATATGAGTTGGAGTCCGAAGTTTTTGTTCGGAGTCTCGGATGGGATCCAGGACATCACGAGGAGGTCCGGAATGGTCCGGAGAATAAGATTCATATAAGGGAAGTCATATTCCGGGGTTTGGGAAAAAGTCCGGTGTTATGACCGGAGCTTCTAGAAGGTTCTAGAGGGCCATCAGTGGGCCCACCACCCTGGGAGAGGCCACATAGGCGCCACATGGCATAGTGGGGCCTGCCCACTATGACATGTGGGCCCAGGCCGGCCCCCCTCTTGGAGATAAGATCTATCTCTAATTTAAATGGTTTAAATTTAGAGATAGAATCTATCTCGAGATTAAATGGTTTAAACGAAGAGATAGAGGGAAGACTTGGGGGGGAAGACTTCCCCCCTTTGGGGCGCCGGCCAAGGAAGGAGGTGGGGCCAGGGGAAACCCTAGGCCGGCCCCTCCCCCTATATAAAGAGGGGAGGGGGTGGCCGGCCACTTCACCTCTTCCCCAACCCTAGCCGCCTCCCTCTCTTCCTCCTCCATACGCTGTGCAGGCTTAGGCGAAGCCTCGCGGCAAATCTTCTCCACCACCACCACCACGCCGTCGTGCTGCTCGGGATTCCGTGGAGATCTACTACACCTCCGCTGCCCGCCGGAACGAGAGAGGAAGGAGCTTCATCGACACCGTACGCGCGACCGAGTACGGAAGTGTCTGCCGGATTGCAGCACCGGGGACGATCGTCTACACCAACAACGAGATTAATCTCGTAGGCTTTGGAATCTTCGAGGGTTAGTCTCATCTCCATCTCGTTGCTTAGATCTAGTAGATTGGATCTTGGGTGTTCCATAGATTAGATCTGTTGGTTTTATTCGCTTTGCGGTAGTAAATTTTTTGTTTTCTATGCAACGAACCCCATCATTGGTATTAGAGCCACGTCTATGCATAGATCTGTTGAACACAATGGTTTGTGGGCGGTGATGCTTTTGTTGCTTTAGTTTGTGTACTTTGCTTCTTGCGGGATGGTGGGATGAAGCGGCCCGGGCTAACTTTGCATGACCGCATCTCATGAGACCTTGCTCCACGCTTGACATGCAACTTGTCTTGCATAAGTGGCTTTGCGGGTGTCTGTCTCTCCCACCATAGTGAAGATTGTAATTTGCACTTCTATTGTCAACACTAGTATCACCGTTGTGGTTCATGTTCGTAGGTAGATTGGATCTTACTCGAAAACCCTAAACCACGTAAAAGATGCAAACCAAATTAGAGGCTTCTAACTTGTTTTTGCGAGGGTTTGGTGATGTGATATGGCCATAATGTGATGATGATTATATTTGATGTATGAGATGTTCATTGTTGTATTATGGCAACCGGCGGGAGCCTAATGGTTGTCTTTAATTTTTGTTAAAGACCTGCGTGTCTATTCATCATGTAATAGCTTTATTTCAAGTAGTTGTTATAGTAGCTATAAGTGATGGACAACCATGAAGCGGCGCCATCGACCTTGACGCCATGCTTGGTGATGATGGAGATCATGTCCGTGCTTTGGAGATGGAGATCAAAAGCACAAGAAGAAAGGCCATATCATATCACACATTATGAATTGCATGTGATGTTAATCCTTTTATGCATCTTATTTTGCTTAGATCGCGACGGTAGCATTATAAGATGATCCCTCTCACTAAATATTAAGATAATAAAGTGTTCATCCTTAGTATACACCGTTGCTAAGACTTGTCGTTTCGAAGCATCTCGTGATGATCGGTTGTGATAGACTCTACATGTGCATACAAGGGGTGCAAGCCAGATTTGCACACGCGGATACTAAGGTTGCCTTGACGAGCCTAGCATGTACAGACATGGTCTCGGAACACGGGATACCGAAAGGTAGAGCATGAGTCATATGAATGATATGATGAACACTTTGAGTGTTCGCCTTTGAAGCTACATCTTTTCTCGTGAAGATCGGACTTGGTGTAGTGGATTTGGTTCGTGTAATCTCTAAGACAATGCGAGGGATGTTGTTTTGAGTGGGAGTTCACCTAGTTAATTTAAGAATTAAGATTGATCTCTATTTATCATAAACTTAGTCTAAACTCTTTGCAAATATGTTGTAGATCATGGCGCCCCATCCATCAATTTTAATCAGTTCCTAGAGAAAGAAAAGCTTAAGGGCAATGGTAGCAACTTCACTTGATCGGTTCCGTCATGTGAGGATTTTCCTCACTGGCGTAAGCATGCAATATGTGCTCGAAGCACCGCTAGGTCCCCCACCACCTCCTGCAGTATCCGAGGACATAAAGAATGTTTATGAGACTCGGGTAACTCGGTACTCCGAAGTTCAGTGTGCCATCCTGTGCAGTTTAGAGGCAGAGCTCCAAAAGCGTTTTGAGCACCACGACCCTTGTGATATGATGCGTGAGCTCAAACTTATCTTTGAAACTCATGCGGTCGTGGAGAGCTATGAGGCCTCGAAACAGTTCTTTAACTGTATGATGGAAGAGGGCAGCTCTGTTAGTGAGCACATGTTCGCAATGTCCGGACATGCGAAGAAGCTCAGTGACTTGGGGATTGTGATCCGTAACCAGCTGGGTATTCATCGTGTCCTCCAATCACTGCCACCAAGTTACAAGAACTTCGTGATGAACTACAACATGCAGAACATGAACAAAGAGTTACCTGAACTCTTCTCCATGCTGAAGTCTGCTGAAGTAGAAATAAAGAAGGAGAACCAAGTGTTGATGGTCAACAAGACTACCAGTTTCAAGAAGCAGGGCAAGCCTAACAAGGGCAACTTAAAGAAGGGCGGCAAGAAAGTTGCAGCGCCTCCTGAGAAGCGTAAGGCTGGTCCTAAGCCTGAGACTGTGTGCTACTACTGCCAGGGGAAGGGGCACTGGAAGCGTAATTGCTCCAAATACTTGGCCGATCTGAAGAGCGGCCACGTCAAGAAGAAAGGTATATTTGATATACATGTTATAGATTTCTATCTTACTGGTTCTCGTAGTAGTGCCTGGGTATTTGATACTGGTTCGGTTGCTCACATTTGTAACTCGAAACAAGAACTGCGGAATAAACGAAGCCTGGCGAGGGACGAGGTGACGATGCGCGTTGGAAATGGATCCAAAGTCGATGTGATCGCCGTCGGCACGCTCCCTCTACATCTAGCTTCGGGATTAGTTTTAAACCTTAATAATTGTTATTTGGTACCTGCGTTGAGCATGAACATTATATCTGGATCTTGTTTGATGCAAGACGGTTATTCGTTTAAGTATGAGAATAATGGTTGTTCGATTTATATGAGTAATGTCTTTTATGGCCATGCACCTGAGATGAATGGTTTATTCTTGTTAAATCTCGATAGTAGTGATACACATGTTCATAATATTGATGCTAAGCGAATTAAATTGAATGATAATTCTACTTATATGTGGCACTTGTCGTCTTGGTCATATTGGAGTGAAGCGCATGAAGAAACTCCATTCCGATGGACTTCTTGAGTCACTTGACTTTGAGTCACTTGACGGATGCGAAGCATGTCTAATGGGAAAAATGACTAAGACTCCATTTTCTGGTACAATGGAGCGAGCTACAGACTTATTGGAAATCATACATACCGATGTGTGCGGACCAATGAGTGTAGCATCGCGTGGTGATTATCGTTATGTTCTAACCTTCACGGATGATCTGAGTAGATATTGGTGTATTTACTTTATGAAACACAAGTCCGAGACTTTTGAGAAGTTCAAGGAATTCCAAAGTGAAGTAGAAAATCAACGTAACAAGAAGATTAAGTTTCTGCGTTCTGATCGCGGAGGCGAATATCTGAGTTATGAGTTTGGCATTCATTTAAAGAAATGCGGAATACTTTCACAGTTGACACCGCCGGGAACACCACAGCGCAATGGTGTGTCCGAACGTCGTAATTGAACTCTCTTAGATATGGTTCGTTCTATGATGTCTCTTACCGATTTGCCATTATCGTTTTGGGGTTATGCATTAGAGACAGCCGCATTCACTTTAAATAGAGCACCATCTAAATCCGTTGAAACGACACCATATGAATTATGGTTTGGGAAGAAACCTAAGCTGTCGTTCCTTAAAGTTTGGGGTTGCGATGCTTATGTAAAGAAGTTACAACCTGACAAGCTAGAACGCAAAGCGGAGAAATGCGTCTTCATAGGATAACCTAAAGAAACAATTGGGTATACTTTCTATCACAGATCCAAAGGCAAAATCTTTGTTGCCAAGAACGGATCCTTTCTTGAGAAGGAGTTTCTCACTAAAGAAGTGACTGGAAGAAAAGTAGATCTCGACGAGGTTGATGAACCTTCTCTCATAGATCAGAGTAGCGCAGTGCCGGAAGAAGTTCCTGTGCAGCCTGCACCGTTAGGAGAGGAAGCAAATGATGATGATCATGAAACTTCGAATGAGGAAGCTACTGAACCTCGCAGATCGACGAGGGAACGTACCACTCCTGATTGGTATGATCCCTGTCTAAATGTCATGATTGTGGACAACAATGATGAGGACCACGCGACGTATGAAGAAGCGATGATGAGCCCAGATTCCAACAAATGGCAAGAAGCCATGAAATCCGAAATGGGATCCATGTATGATAACAAAGTATGGACTTTGGTAGACTTACCTGATAGCCGCAAGGCTGTCGAGAATAAATGGATCTTCAAGAGAAAAACAGATGCTGATGGTAATATTACCGTCTATAAAGCTCGACTTGTCGCAAAGGGTTTCCAACAAATTCAAGGAGTTGACTACGATGAGACTTTCTCACCTGTAGCGAAGCTAAAGTCTGTGAGGATTTTGTTAGCAATAGCTGCATTTTTCGATTATGAGATTTGGCAGATGGATGTCAAAACGGCGTTCCTTAATGGTGATATTGAGAAAGAGTTGTATATGGTACAACCCAAAGGTTTTGTCGATCCTAAAAATGCTGACAAGGTATGCAAACTTCAACATTCCATTTATGGACTGAAGCAAGCATCCCGGAGTTGTAACCTACGCTTTGATAGAGTGATCAAAGACTTCGGTTTTATACGGACTCATGGTGAGGCCTGTATTTACAAGAAAGTGAGTGGGAGCTCTGTAGCGTTCCTGATATTATATGTAGATGATATATTATTAATTGGGAATGATATAGAACTATTAAGCAGCATTAATGGTTATTTGAATAAGTCTTTTTCAATGAAAGACCTTGGTGAAGCAGCATACATTTTAGGCATCAAGACTTATAGAGATAGATCAAGACGCCTAATAGGCCTTTCACAGAGTACATACCTGGACAAGATTCTAAAGAAGTTTAGAATGGATGAAAGCAAGAAAGGGTTCTTGCCTATGTTGCCAGGTAAGGTCTTGAGTAAGACCCAAGGTCCGGCTACGGCAGATGAAAGAGAGAGGATGAGCAAGATCCCCTATGCTTCGGCGATGGGCTCTATCATGTACGCCATGCTTGTGTACTAGACCGGATATCGCACATGCTTTGTTAGTTTGACCGGCGAGATATCAAAGTGATCCGAGGGATGGAACATCGGACAGCGGTCAAGAATATCCTGAAGTACTTGAAAAGGTCTATGGATATGTTTCTTTGTTATGGCGGTGACCAAGAGCTCGTTGTAACCAGTTACACCGATGCAAGTTGGAACACCGACCACGATGACTCTAAGTCTCGATGCTGGGTACGTGTTTATATTGAATGGTGCGGCGATAGGCTGGAGCGGTTCCAAGCGATGCACGGTGGCGAAATCTTCAACAGAATCTGAATATATAGCGGCTTCAGAGGCTTCATCGGAAGCGGTATGGATGAAGAGGTTCATTGTTGAGCTTGGTGTGGTTCCTAGTACAATGGACCCGCTAGTCATTTATTGTGACAACACAGGTGCCATCGCCAATGCAAAGGAACCAAGGTCACACAAGAAGCTGAAGCATATCAAGCTGCATTTTCATTCGATTCGCGAGTACATCGAAGATGGTGAAGTAGAGATTTGCAAAGTACACACGGATCCGAATGTTGCGGATCCGTTGACTAAAGCTCTCCCAAGGGCAAAGCATGACCAACACCGGAATGCCATGGGTGTTAGGTACCTTACAATGTAATCTAGATTATTGACTCTAGTGCAAGTGGGAGATCTGTTGGAGATATGCCCAAGAGGCAATAATAAAGTGGTTATTATAATATCTTTGTGTTTATGATAAATGTTTATATACCATGCTATAATTGTATTAACCGAAACATTGATACATGTGTGTTATGTAAACAACAAGGAGTCCCTAGTAAGCCTCTTGTATAACTAGCTTGTTGATTAATAGATGATCATGGTTTCGTGATCATGAACATTGGATGTTATTAATAACAAGGTTATGTCATTAGTTGAATGATATAATGGACACACACCCAAATGAGCGTAGCATAAGATCAAGTCATTAAGTTCAATTTGCTATAAGCTTTCGATACATAGTTGCCTTAGTCCTTCGACCATGAGATCATGTAAATCACATACACCAGAAGGGTACTTTGATTACATCAAACGCCATGCGTAAATGGGTGGCAATAAAGATGGGATTAAGTATTTGGAAAGTGTGAGTTGAGGCATATGGATCAACAGTGGGATTTGCCCATCCTGATGACGGATAGATATACTCTGGGCCCTCTCGGTGGAATGTCATCTGATTATCTTGCAAGCATATGAATAGTTCATAAGAGATCACATACCACGGTACGAGTAAAGAGTACTTGTCGGTAACGAGGTTGAACAAGGTATGGAGATACCGATGATCAAACCTCGGACAAGTAAAATATCGCGAGACAAAGGGAATTGGCATCGTATGTAAATGGTTCAATCGATCACTAAGTCATCGTTGAATATGTGGGAGCCATTATGGATCTCCGGATCCCGCTATTGGTTATTGCTCGGACAGGAGTCTCGACCATGTACGCATAGTTCGCGAACCGTAGGGTGACGCGCTTAAGGTTCGATGTCGCATAAGTAGATTCGAAATATGAGTTGGAGTCCGAAGTTTTTGTTCGGAGTCTCGGATGGGATCCAGGACATCACGAGGAGGTCCGGAATGGTCCGGAGAATAAGATTCATATAAGGGAAGTCATATTCCGGGGTTCGGGAAAAAGTCCGGTGTTATGACCGGAGCTTCTAGAAGGTTCTAGAGGGCCATCAGTGGGCCCACCACCCCGGGAGAGGCCACATAGGCGCCACATGGCATAGTGGGGCCTGCCCACTATGACATGTGGGCCCAGGCCGGCCCCCCTCTTGGAGATAAGATCTATCTCTAATTTAAATGGTTTAAATTTAGAGATAGAATCTATCTCGAGATTAAATGGTTTAAACGAAGAGATAGAGGGAAGACTTGGGGGAAGACTTCCCCCCTTTGGGGCGCCGGCCAAGGAAGGAGGTGGGGCCAGGGGGAAACCCTAGGCCGGCCCCTCCCCCTATATAAAGAGGGGAGGGGGTGGCCGGCCACTTCACCTCTTCCCCAACCCTAGGCGCCTCCCTCTCTTCCTCCTCCATACGCTGTGCAGCCTTAGGCGAAGCCCTGCAGCAAATCTTCTCCACCACCACGACCACGCCGTCGTGCTGCTGGGATTCCGTGGAGATCTACTACACCTCCGCTGCCCGCTGGAACGGGAGAGGAAGGAGCTTCATCGACACCGTACGCGCGACCGAGTACGGAAGTGCTGCCGGATTGCAGCACCGGGGACGATCGTCTACACCAACAACAAGATTAATCTCGTAGGCTTTGGAATCTTCGAGGGTTAGTCTCATCTCCATCTCGTTGCTTAGATCTAGTAGATTGGATCTTGGGTGTTCCATAGATTAGATCTGTTGGTTTTATTCGCTTTGCGGTAGGAAATTTTTTTTTCTATGCAACGAACCCCATCGGTCCTTTGTGCTAAAAAGGATTGGGCCACTCACTGCAATTATTACTCTCGCATTTTACTTACTTGTACTTTATTCATCTGCTATATCAAAACCCCCTGAAAACTTGTCTGTGAGCATTTACAGTGAATCCTTCATCGAAAATGCTTGTCAACACCTTCTGCTCTTTGTTGGGTTCGACACTCTTATTTATCGAAAGTACTACCATACACCCCTATACTTGTGGGTCATCAACGAACTACATGTTGGTCATAGAGCACGAGTTGGTGTTGGAGGCCGGTCACGCATAGCTCATGGTTCTGCACGTGGCGAAAACTCTGCTCTGGACCACAAGAAGGATTCCATTGGTCTTGTCTAGACGAACAGCCGCGGCCTGTCGGTCGGACGATCTTGGCCCACTACTTGTCATAACGCACAAGATCAACGATGTGATGGTCGTAGAGCATGGGTTGGTATCATAGGCTGGCCATGCGCAGCTCATGCCACTACAACCAGAGGTGACTCCGCACTAGAAGACGAGAAGGGTTCCATGGATCCCGTCTTGGAGTAACTGTGGCAGTTGATTATTTGGACTGCAAGGATCGGGGCATATGGAGTCGAGCATGAGAAGAGAGTGGAGAGGGTCTAGCGTGTGTGCTTTACTATTATTGCGGATATGCATCTAGAACGACGACAACATGGCTTCCAGATTAAGCAATCTGATGCCTTCGCATAGGTACTGTCGTTGCCTATTCGACGGTGCCTCGGAGGAGGGATCCTCCCGAGGGGGAGAAGAAGTAGGGGCCATAGGGCGGAGAGTCCTCGGGACGGTGGTACACGATTTACCCAGCTTCGGACCACCTGCTCGAAGACATGGCCTACTGTTGCTTGTCTGGAATTATCTGGGCGCTTTCGCGTTGTTACAATGAGTTGTGGTTGTGCCTCTAGGGCTCCCGGGATCCGGCTTATAAAGGCGCATGAATCTAGGGTTTACACGGAGAATCCTAGCCGGAATACAAGTTACCTAACTACGGAATATTACATTGCCGTGCACGTCAAGGATCCGCCTTCCATCTATGTCGTACTAGATCCGGAAACTTTATGGGCCTCCACTGATCCGGCCTTCTTCGTAGGTCGGTTGGGATCCGGCTCCTTGCTCCTGGGCTGGACCTCATCCTTCATGATCTACAGCAACTCGGCCGCCCGATGGGCCGTATGCCACCATCACCGTCTGTGGGCCACCCGGGCTTGCCGGATCTAGGCCATGTCATTGATATACCCATAAAGTATACCCACAACAGTAGCCCCCGAAGTTCTGCGAGTTTCATCATTCCTCCGACTTCAAGCAACTCGGATCCGAAGAGAATCTCGAAGAGCTTCCAAAACTATCTTGTTTCCGACTTCAATCAACCGGAAATCATTTGCTTTTCTTTAACGATATCTTAGCAAATCTCTCACACACGTTGTACTGAACTTCCTTTTTTCCCGCGCTAAATTTTCGGACATGCAAATCTTCGGCCGGAAATTTCGGAGTTGCTCAGTTCTAGTTACCGCTGCCTCGATATCACCGTTTTAACCTAAGACACGTGGCGGCCATCCATCGGTGTGACCGTTCCGTCTCCGCCGTTGGATCCGGCTCATGAATCTTTGCGCGCGGCTTATAAATACCCGCTGCGCCGGTAACTCTTCATTCCTTTACCCGCTTCATCCACTTCATCTTCTTCCTCCAGCCGCGCCGCCGATCGGATCTCATCTCCGGCGAACTCGCCCACAGGAAGCTCTGTTCACCGCCATTCCAAGGCCGCCCTCAACCCGAGATCACCACGGTTGATCGGGAAATTCAACCCGCCGTCGATTCGTGGTCAAGCAAAAGGCATTGCACCAAGTCCGGCGACCCCATCTTCGCCGGTGCGCCGAAGAACCACCGCGCCATTAACCGTACGTGTGCTGGACCCGTAGAAGAAGAAGAAGTAGATTAGACTAGATCAAATCCGGTTACTCAAACTAGTTCGTCACATGGGTGCAGCCAGAAGCATGTCACCTAGTTCACCAAAATGTACTAGTAGTTCTCTGAATAGCCCTGAACCCAGTTCATTAGAACCAAGCTGTCCGGAGCCCCTTGCATTCTTGCCGCCGTATATTTCCGACACCAAGTTAGCTCAACCATTCTCCGCATCTTCCAGCAACGCGTTAGGCCGGATCCCAACTCTCCAAGAGATCCAAGAGGAACTTGAAGTTAAAGCAAGGATGACCGCTGATATGTCTCAAACGTATCTATAATTTTTTATGTTCCATGCTTGTTTTATGACAATACCTACATGTTTTGTTCACACTTTATATCTTTTTGATGCATTTTCCGGAACTAACCTATTGACGAGATGCCGAAGTGCCAGTTCCGTTTCTACGCTGTTTTTGGTTTCAGAAATCCTAGTAAGGAAATATTCTCGGAATTGGACGAAATCAACGCCCAAGATCTTATTTTTCCCGGGAGCTTCCAGAACACCGGAGAGAGACCAGAGGGGAGCCTGGGGGGGCCCAGACCACAGGGCGGCGCGGCCAAGGGCCTGTGCGCTCCCCCCTATGGTGTGGCCCCACTAGGGACCCTCTGAGGCCGCCCTTTCGCCTATAAAGTCTCCCTGACCTAAAACCTCGATACGAAAAAAAATCCACGGTACGAGAAACCTTCCAGAGCCGCCGCCATCGCGAAGCCAAGATCTGGGGGACATGAGTCTCTGTTCCGGCACGCTGCCGGGACAGGGAAGTGCCCCCCGAAGGCTTCTCCATCGACACCACCGCCATCTTCACCGCCATCTCCATCAACGCTGCTGCTCCCATGATGAGGAGGGAGTAGTTCTCCTTCGAGGCTAAGGGCTATACCGGTAGCTATGTGGTTAATCTCTCTCTCTGTATCCCAATACAATGATCTTATGAGCTGCCTTACATGATTGAGATCTATATGATGAGCTTTGTATCGCTACTAGTCTATGTGCTACTCATGTGATGTTATTAAAGTAGTCTATTCCTCCTGCATGGTGTAATGGTGACAAGTGTGTGCATCGTGTGGTTCTTGTCGTAGATTATGATCATAATCTCTTGTAGGTTATGGAGTTAATTATCGCTATGATAGTATTGATGTGATCTATCCCCCTTCATAGTGTAATGGTGACAGGTGTGTATGCTATGTTAGTACTCGGTTTATTTTGCAAAGATCTATTATGCTCTAAGGTTACTTAAATATGAATGCTGAATGTTGTGGCGCTTGTTAACTCCGGCTTGAGGGAGCTCTTGTAGCCCTACACAATGAATGGTGTTTGTCATCCGACAAAAGAGTGTATGTAGCACAAATGAGAAGAAGTTATTATTTATTATACGATCAATGTTGAGAGTGTCCACTAGTGAAAGTATGACCCCTAGGCCTTGTTTCCAATACTGCAAACACCGCTTATTTACTGTTTTGTTGCATGTTTACTCGCTGCCATATTTTATTCAGATTACTATTACCACTCATATACATCCATAGTACTTGTATTTCACTATCTCTTCGCCGAACTAGTGCACCTATACATCTGACAAGTGTATTAGGTGTGTTGGGGACACAAGAGACTTCTTGTATCGTGATTGCGGGGTTGCTTGAGAGGGATATCTTTGACCTCTTCCTCCCTGAGTTCGATAAACCTTGGGTGATACACTTAAGGGAAACTTGCTGCTGTTCTACAAACCTCTGCTCTTGGAGGCCCAACACTGTCTACAGGAAAAGAAGCGTGCCGGGGAGGAAAGGTAATAGACACTCATACTCCGGTACCAGGTAAGTAAGTTATTTTCTGTTGACGTTGTAAGTGCTCGAAGCTATTTCCTTTAGATCCTGCAATTGCATCTTTTGGTTTCTTGTTTACACTAGTCATGAATGTTCAGGTTAGAAACAACAGACATCAACGATTGGTATTTGTTTTCAGCAGATAAAGAGTTATTGTCGTTTGATTGATTTTGATCAAAAGGTTTGTCCGACATTATAACATCATCCGGATGTCCCTCACTGTCAACAATTTCTTCAAACATTGTAGTCGGTTTGTTGTTTTTCCAACACAAGAGTATGGCAGCTAACTTATATCTGAAAGAAGTGATAATTTCCTGCACATCACCAACAAATATTAGCATAGATGACCGATAAAATGGCACCAACCATATATATTTCTTTACTATTAAATTGCAATAGGTGACTTTCCGTCGTTTCGTCCGTTGTTTCTGTCGTCCGACCTACTTTTTTTGTCCATCGTCGACTCGTTCCGTTGTTCGTACGTTGACCTTCACAAACCTGCGGTAACTCATACGTCCTGGGCTCCCGGTCGTCTACGTCCTGGACTCTTGGTCTGGTTCGCTCACGATGAATTTTTGAACCGAGCCCATCAGGAAATCCAACCAAACCCCTCGACCTCCATTGCTTCAATAAATAGATCGCACAGGGACGCAAGGCTTCCTCTCGAGTCGCCGCCGTCGCCCGCGACACCCTCTTCTTGATTCGACGACGCCGACTTGTGGAGCCTCCCAGGCTTCTAGAAGGTCCGCCGCTCTGCCACGAGTCCATACGTCGGCAGTTTCGACGACCCTACCCGCGCCGGCAAGGCTTGTTGTCTACGTTGACGGCATACTCGACGGCGAGGCCTTCTTGTTGCAGTATGGGTCCACCTTCAGCCGCGCGCCTACACCATTGTCCGCCACGCCGACTTCTGGAGCCTCCCAGGCTTCTAGAAGGTCCGCAGCTCCGCCACGAGTCCATACGTCGGCAGTTTTGACGACCCTACCCACGCCGGCGAGGCTTGTTGTCTACGTCGACGGCATACTCGACGGCGAGGCCTTCTTGTTGCAGTATGGGTCCACCTTCAGCCGCGCGCCTACACCATTGTCCGCCTACCACTGAATCGCTATGGCCGGTTGATTACGGGTGGACTGGTAGTATTGCAGCGCCAGACGGGCTCGGGCCGTGGTGCAACGGTGCCATCCTCGAGGAGACTGAGCGGCTCGGCGCACGCGCCTCTCGGCGGCCACGGCGACGACGTGGACGCGACCTAGCAGCCGCACATGGAGGGGCTGATCCTGTCAACAGAGGGATGCCCGCCGGGATCGTGTCCCAATGAACTGCGGAGGAAGGGAAGGGTGGTCTTGTCCGTGCTGTCCTATTCGCTTCGTCTCGAAGCCGACGTGAAGACCTTGCCCTCCTCAGTCCTGATCCTCCTGTATACCTTGCTGATGTTGAACAGGAACAGTGCATGAACGGAGCAGCTGATGGTTGTGGTCCTTATCAATGGGCAAAGGGCGTAAGGGAAGGAAAGAGATTTGAGGAAAAGAAGAGGATTTCCTTCACGGGGGATTCCAGGAGAAGGGAAATTTCTTTAGCAGTAATTAACTAATTATAACGAGAGAGAAAAAGTGTGTTGCTGTTGCTTTCGATCGTCCTATACATGTGCTTGTGAGCTTACAACGAGACGGGGAAGCTTCCAGGTGAACTGGTGCCAATATGCCACATGCATCACTCCGGCAGGTGCGAGTGGGATCTCTCCGTCCGCCGCCTCGACAGCTAGGAGGCGCAACTCTCTCGATGGGAGACCGGTATGGGCATCCCCGTTGGTGACTTCCGATATTGATCCGTCTCACAACAGATCTTCTCTTACTTGATGGCCAAGAGGTCGAAGCTACTGTATACTGGCTTTCGCCCGCTGACCCAGTGATTGCCGACAACAAGGTATGGAAGTATAGAACCTTCTACTCAGATTTTATCACTGGGTTAGCAAGCGAAAGGTGGGAAGATCGCCGATAGCGGAGCTTCTACTCAAATTAGAAGGCTATCTAAAGAGTAGGGCGACAACAAGGTATATATGGAAGTACAAGTTGCGAATTAGGGCGGAGATCGCCGAGGCGAGCTTCTATTCAGATTTTTTTCTTCCTCATTATTATCAACGGAGTACAATACTTTATTGAAACGGTTTTGCTATGTCTCCGTCAACTGAAAATTATGTAGTTCCGCTTTTGTCCAATCTATTTTTGCCATGCAATTTGTTAGGAGTAGTCCTAAAGAATGGTGCTAACGCGTGTGCAAGTTTAGTTCAATAGAGTTAGCTTGCAAGGAGACAATTCAACGTTCAAGACTGATAAGATATATTTATTTTTCATTTATGAACACTACAAGGCTGATGATAATAAATACAATTTGGCAAGTGAAAATCATGGAGAATTTTTAAACAAATCCGGTGCAACGCACGGGCATGTTTCCTAGTACCTAATAATAAAAGCAAAAGTGTTTTTGTGGTTTTATCCGTCTTAGTTTGATCCGTCCGTCAACAGTCAATCGCAACAAAACAGGTAACATAATCGATTTCAAAACCCTACGCATAGCCAACCTTAGCACGTACCTACAGAGTCCTAGACATAGCTTACGCAGGACTTTGCCTGCATATATATGTGGCCTGTCGTCCCTCCCGTCCTTAATCACATTGTCGAATCGCAAAAATATCGATTTAGATTTCCAACCGAGACAACTCATGGCGACATCCAGTAATTAGACTTCGAGAATTCCGAGACAGCTCTAGGCGTCGACGGCCAAATAAGACTTCGAGAATTCCGAGACAGCTCTAGGCGTCGACGGCCAAATAATATGTGCTGCAGTACAGGCGACGATTGCCGGCGCCATAGTTAGTCCGACGACAGTCGAGACCACATACAGCTCAATTTTGCTGGCGTCCAAGTGCCAGAAAGACGAAAACACGGCGGCATCATTCTAGGCCGATGCCGGCAGGCAGAAGACAACAGAAATCTGATCCTCCCAATTCGTTGCTGGACTCTTGGTAGTGACGTCGCGTTCGGGAAAAGAGCCGGCAGGGACGAAGGCCCGGCGACCTCTACCTCATCTCATGGTTACACGGTTCCGAAAGGAGGCGGCAGGATCGGACACTGCGGGGCTGGCGGGATCGTATCTGCCTCAATAAGAACATGTACCGGGTTACAGCGGCATACATACGTCCAATTTTAATTTCTAACCAGATTGTCACCATGTAGGCATATCCTTCGGAAGAAGGGTGAATTCACCTACATCGGGTCGACGCTAGCAGGGGGCGCCTCTCCAAGGCACGTCCTTGCGCAGCAGATCATTGTGCACCATGCGTAATAGTAGTTCATGAAAACGTGTGCACCTATCGCCATGTCATTGTCAAATAACAGTACTGGTGTAGCGCGGCCACAAGTGGTCTCCTCCCTCGTGAAGTTGTTTATATAGAGGAGCTGCAGACAGGGTGTGGCGTCGTGAAGTGGATTTGGAGAGTTGCTAATTTAATCGCAGAGCGCAAAAGTCCATCTGGGGCAAGCCTTGTATGGTTGTATGAATTGCATGATTGCATGGCGTGCGTGGAGGAACCAAAAAGATAATACCAGCGCAGATTGGCGCAGATTGCTACTGAATTTTTGGTCAGCTCAAACACAGAGTCCTTAAAGCTCTACCTGATTTCAGTACGAAATTATGTGCCCTATTCTCTGGTGGTCTCGACAAAGATCAGGCAGTGCATAACTCCCAAGAAATTTTTTGAATTAAATTTTAAGAGGCTTGAGTTCCTAGATAAGACCCGACCTGCACGGCTGAAGATAAATTTAGATGTCCATTGTTGGTGCTTGAGTTCCTGAGTATGCGCGTGTATATCATGTGCAAAGGTAACCTGAAAACCAGATCATCAAAGCTCTTGATCTTCTATGGTAGGGCGTGAGGAGCACTTGATTTCTTTGATTTTGTCCAATGGGATCAATTGGCGGGCAGCAATATCCTTATTGATTGTGCATTATGAAGTAATAAAATTAAAGTTGTTTTTGGCTGAAACGATGATTCAGGTGGGATTTTTTTTTCTTTAACATTTTTACTGGTGTTCCTATTTGCGTCTTTCACATCTCTCGTTCTATATGGAGCCCATTTAGAGAAAACATCTAAATAGAGAGAAGTTTTTTGTCTGCTGTTATTCTGACGGAGCTGTTATAATGGCATATTTATCACAGTTTTCTGTCATATACATCCAAATTCATATAAATCTTCGATATAATTTTTGGATTAATTTTTTTTATTAGTAAACACACATCAAATTTAAAACCCGCTGCAAAGCGCGGGCACTATGCCCGCGCGTTGCTGCGGAAGAGCAAAAATTATTTACATATAACATCAGAAATATGCTTGCACAGTTACCAAGATTCTTCAATGCATCATGTAAATCACAGGGACTTGCAATTGAGCCGTGGTCTTGGGTAGATAGACTCGAGCCATTTTTTGTACGTTTCTTCGGCATATCTAGCGGGCTCCTACTTTTAATATTAGGTAGATAGAAAAAATGCCCGCGCCTCGTTGCAATGGAAAAAAACAATGTCACATGCACATATCATATGTTTTTAATGGAGTTTGACCGTTAACACGTCTATCATATAGTGGGAACTTGGAGACCTATTCCACACTGCTCAAATCCTGAATCCGCTGAAGCAATAACAAGTTTAAAAGACATCAAAGCTATTCTGACAAACTTCACCGGGGATTGTTCAGATTGTAAGTGATTGTGCCGGTGCAGGTGACGCCTTAGTTCGGCTAGAGGTTCGGTTCCAACAGCAGTTTATCTGAAAAGGTTCAGCATCGCCAACCTCAGCATGCCATGCCTCAGTCCGGCCCGAAGAAATTTTCTTTCTGCCTTATTACGACGCTTTATTACGACAGACAACACAGTTTGTGACTTTGTGTATCCCAAAGAAATTTTCTTTCTAGTCTTCCGTGGAAGCTAGGTGTGTACCCGGTCGTTAGCAACTTCACTTATTCATCGATTAGTGTGTGAACTTTGGCCAAATCAATCAAAGGATGATCAAGCTAGGCACATAGCAGGCTAGGCACGTAGCAGGCATTCACTTTGGTCCTGCGGTAAATCAGCTCACCAAAAGCAGCTCATGTGTAGGACATCTGATTTAAGTCCAGAACCCATTGCCTAAAGAGACCAGCAAGGCTACATGACCCGATCCAGCGCAGGAGGAGCTGAGGTGTTTGCAACGCGAATTATGACGGAATCTTCTCGACAAAAGAATAAATTGGAGGCAGGATACGAATCGCAATGTTCGGCTGCTGCTGTCATTCACAAAATCGCCAGGGTGAACATGTCCTCTTTCTGCGCTTCTACAACAACACGTGAGTTAGCGTGAGACGCGAGAGCGTAGAGCTCCAAGGCGGTGGTGCCGTCCCGCTTGAGGAGCCACCTCGCGGTGGACTGGACATCCAATAATTGTCACTGCACGAGATAAAAATTACAAAAATAATAGGTCATCCATCGGGAACGGATCGGTCAGCCGAGATAAAAAAAAAGCCCAGTAAAAGGATGCGACTTGACATCAATTTCCCAGGAGCCGGAGGCCGTGCCGCCCAGGAGCCGGAGGCCGTACGTGGCGGCGCGCTGCGGCACGGCGAGGTGAGCTACCGCCCAGTCCTTCCCGCTGGTGTTTGCAGTCGGGCCACTCAGGAGTGTAGAGCTTTCTGGCGGCAGGGGAAGTGGGGAACCACGGGCAACAAGAGCGCCCACCGACTACATGGCGTGCCTCACGTGCAGCTTAATCGATCGGTGGTGTACGTGTTCTTCGTGAGGTCGAAGGCCATGACCAGGAAGCCCCGACCTATCGGCGACAATGGCATGGATTTCTACGGCAATACCCTCGTCTTCCCGATCTACGACACTACCCTTGTCTTCCCGATCTACGGCAATACCATCGTCGAACGAAAGCTTTGCACTCTCAAGTGGTGCAACATAGTCAAATTATATATAATTCGAATAAACATAAAAATTACATATAAAAACTTTAAAACTAACTATAACTAATTCTTCTTCCTAGATGGCCCCGCCTCATCGTCGTGGCGGCGACGCTTTCGGCTCGTCACCTCCTCGTCGGAGGAAGGTGAGTCCTTAGCGTCCTCATCAGCCTCTGCGTCCTCCTCCTCCTGCTCCTCAGCTTCTTCCTCGGCCTTTAGTCGGGGTGGGAAGAAGAAGCGAACCCACGGCCACCTTGAAGCAATGTGAGATTAGCGCGTCCTCAAATAGGCGCCGAGCAGCATCTGATAGACGGCAAGGTGGCAGTCCGTGCGCACGGATTCCGGCGAGCGCAACTGTGAGGGCAACTTCTTGTGCTGCTCCCATGATGAGGAGGGAGTAGTTCTCCTTCAAGGCTAAGGGCTATACCGGTAGCTATGTGGTTAATCTCTCTCTCTGTACCCCAATACAATGATCTTATGAGCTGCCTTACATGATTGAGATCTATATGATGAGCTTTGTATCGCTACTAGTCTATGTGCTACTCATGTGATGTTATTAAAGTAGTCTATTCCTCCTGCATGGTGTAATGGTGACGAGTGTGTGCATCGTGTGGTTCTTGTCGTAGATTATGATCATAATCTCTTGTAGGTTATGGAGTTAATTATCGCTATGATAGTATTGATGTGATCTATCCCCCTTCATAGTGTAATGGTGACAGTGTGTATGCTATGTTAGTACTCGGTTTATTTTGCAAAGATCTATTATGCTCTAAGGTTACTTAAATATGAATGCTGAATGTTGTGGCGCTTGTTAACTCCGGCTTGAGGGAGCTCTTGTAGCCCTACACAATGGATGGTGTTTGTCATCCGACAAAAGAGTGTATGTAGCACAAATGAGAAGAAGTTATTATTTATTATGCGATCAATGTTGAGAGTGTCCACTAGTGAAAGTATGATCCCTAGGCCTTGTTTCCAATACTGCAAACACCGCTTATTTACTGTTCTATTGCATGTTTACTCGCTGCCATATTTTATTCAGATTACTATTACCACTCATATACATCCATACTACTTGTATTTCACTATCTCTTCGCCGAACTATTGCACCTATACATCTGACAAGTGTATTAGGTGTGTTGGGGACACAAGAGACTTCTTGTATCGTGATTGCAGGTTTGCTTGAGAGGGATATCTTTGACCTCTTCCTCCCTGAGTTCGATAAACCTTGGGTGATACACTTAATGGAAAACTTGCTGCTGTTCTACAAACCTCTGCTCTTGGAGGCCCAACACTGTCTAGGAAAAAGCGTGAGTAGACATCAAGCTATTTAGCGTGCCGTTGCGGGAGGAAAGGTAAAAGGCACTCATACTCCGGTACCAGGTAAGTAAGTTATTTTCTGTTGACGTTGTAAGTGCTCGAATCTATTTCCTTTAGATCCTGCAATTGCATCTTTTGGTTTCTTGTTTACACTAGTTAGGCATAATGGAAAGCAGCAGTGAGCTTCTCATTCTATTTCCTGAGTTAAGACATGGATTGTTTGCTGCAAAAATTAAAAAACCTATGGAATCTTATTTGCATGCTAGTAGCAATGATATTAGTATGAACGCTTTGAACACCATTGTTGCTAATGATATGGAAAATTCTAAGCTTGGGGAAGCTGGTTTTGATGAGCATGACATTTTTAGTCCCCCAAGCATTGAGGAGAAAATTTTCTTTGATGATACTTTGCCTCCTATTTATGATGATTATAATGATAGTGGTCTTTTGGTGCCGCCTACTATGGAGAGTAAATTTTATTATGATTATACTATGCCTCCTACACTTGATGAGAATAATAATGATAGCTACTTTGTTGAATTTGCTCCCACTACAACTAATAAAATTGATTATGCTTATGTGGAGAGTAATAATTTTATGCATGTGGCTCATGACAAGAATGCTTTATGTGATAGTTATATTGTTGAGTTTGTTCATGATGCTACTGAAAGTTATTATGAGAGAGGGAAACATGGTTATATGCATCTTAATAATATTAAGTTTCCCCTCTTTATGTTGAGAATCTTGAAATTGCGCTTGTGTTGCTTTTCTATGCTTGCCACTTTGTTCTTCATGAATTTATTTGTGTACAAGATTCCTTTTCATAGGAAGTGGGTTAGGCTTAAATGTGTTTTGAATTTGCTTCTTGATGCTCTCTTTTTCTTCAACTCTTATTTCTTGCGTGAGTATCATTAAAATTATCGAGCCCATCTTAATGGCTATAAAGAAAGAACTTCTTGGGAGATAACCCATGTGTTTATTTTACTTACTTGTTTTGTTGAGTCTTGGAAGTTGTTTACTACTGTAGCAACCTCTCCTTATCATGTTTTTGTGCCAAGTAAAATCTCTGTGGTAAAGTTGATACTAGATTTGGATTACTGCGCAGAAACAGATTTGCTGTCTGTCACGAATTTGCGCAGAAGTCTCTGTAGGTAACTCAGAAAATTCTGCAAATTTACGTGTGTGATCCTCAGATAAGTACGCGACTTTCATTAGTTTTGAGTTTTTCTGTTTGAGCAAGTTAAGTGCCCCTGCAAAATTCGTCTTTACGGACTGTTCTGTTTTTGACAGATTCTGCCTTTTATTTCGCATTGCCGCTTTTGCTATGTTGAATGAGTTTCTTTGTTCCATTAACTTTCAGAAGCTTTGTGCAATGTCCAGAAGTGTTAAGAATGATTGTGTCACCTCTGAACATGTGAATTTTTATTATGCACTAACCCTCTAATGAGTTTGCTTGAAGTTTGGTGTGGAGGAAGTTTTCAAGGGTCAAGAGAAGAGGATGATATACTATGATCAAGAAGAGTGAAAGGTCTAAGCTTGGGGATGCCCCGGTGGTTCATCCATGCATATTTTAAGAAGACTCAAGCATCTAAGCTTGGGGATGCCTTGGGCATCCCCTTCTTCATCAACAACTTATCAGGTCACTTCTAGTGAAACTATATTTTTATTCCGTCACATCTTATGTACTTTACTTGAAGCGTCTGTGTGCTTTTATTTTTCTTTTGTTATTTCCATTCTCTGAATAAATTCATGCTCATTTGTGGGAGAGAGACACACTCCGCTGTTGCATATGAACACATGTGTTCTTAGCTTTACTTTTAATGTTCAAGGGCGAAAGTTGATCGCTTCACTTGTTGCTATTTGGTTGGAATCAGAAAATGCTTCATATGGTTTGGAATTACTTGATACTTGGAAATTGTTTTGAGCTCTCATAGATCATGTTTAAGCTCTTGCATCATGTAGTTTAATCTATTGATGGAGAACTACCGTAGAGCTTGTTGAAATTTGGTTTGCATGATTGGTCTCTCTAAGGTCTAGATATTTTTCGGTAAAAGTGTTTGAGCAACAAGGAAGACGAGTGTAGAGTCTTATAATGCTTGCAATATGTTCTTATGTAAGTTTTGTTGTACCAGTTCATACTTGTGTTTGCTTCAAACAACCTTGCTAGCCAAAGCCTTGTACTGAGAGGGAATACTTCTCGTGCATCCAAAACCTTGAGCCAAAACCTATACCATTTGTGTCCACCATATCTACCTACTATGTGGTATTTCCTGCCATTCCAAGTAAATACTTCATGTGCTACCTTTAAACAATTCAAAAGTTATTATCTCTTATTTGTGTCAATGTTTTATAGCTCATGAGGAAGTATGTGGTGTTTTATCTTTCGATCTTGTCATTTACTTGACGAGACTTTCACAATGGACTAGTGGCTCATCCGCTTATCCAATAATTTTGCAAAAGGAGCTGGCAATGGGGTTCCCAGCCCCAATTAATTAACTTGCATTAATAATTCTCTTCACATGTTTTGCTCGATCTATCGATAAGCAACTTAAATTTGCAAATAGACACTCCTCCATGGTATGTGAATGTTGGAAGGCACCCGAGGATTCGGTTAGCCATGGCTTGTGTAAGCAAAAGGTTGGGGGAGTGTCATCTAATAAATAAAACTAAAGTACATGTGTAAACAAAAGAGAAGAGGGATGATCTACCTTGCTTCGGTAGAGATAACGTCCTTCATGGGAGCCGCTCTTGAAAGTCTGGTTGATAAGGTAGTTAGAGTACCCATTACCATTCGTTGACAACAACAAACACCTCTCAAAATTTTACTTTTATGCTCTCTATATGATTTCAAAACTTGAAAAGCTCTAGCACATGATTTAATCCCTGCTTCCCTCTGCGAAGGGCCTATCTTTTACTTTATTGTTGAGTCAGTTTACCTACTTCCTTCCATCTTAGAAGCAAACACTTGTGTCAACTGTGCATTGATTCTTACATACTTGCTTATTTGCATTCATCATATTACTCTATGTTGACAATTATCCATGAGATATGCATGTTGAAAGTTGAAAGCAACTGCTGAAACTTATATCTTCCTTTGTGTTGTTTTGATGCCTTTACTTTGAATTTATTGCTTTATGAGTTAGCTCTTATGCAAGTCTTTTTGATGTTTGTCTTGAAAGTACTATTCATGAAAAGTTTTGCTATATGTTATCTATTTGTTTAGTCATCATGTTTTGTTAGCAATCTTTTGCTTCAGATCACTTCATTCATGTCATATGCTTTACAATAATGTTGATAAAGATTATGATGGTAGCATGTCACTTCAGAAATTATTCTTGTTATCGTTTACCTACACGAGGGCGAGTAGGAACTAAGCTTGGGGATGCTTGATACGTCTCAAACGTATCTATAATTTCTGATGTTCCATGCTTGTTTTATGACAATACCTACATGTTTTGTTCACACTTTATATCGTTTTGATGCATTTTCCGGAACTAACCTATTGATGAGATGTCGAAGTGCCGGTCCTGTTTTCTGCTGTTTTTGGTTTCAGAAATCCTAGTAAGGAAATATTCTCGGAATTGGACGAAATCAACGCCCAAGATCTTATTTTTCACGGGAGCTTCCAGAACACCGGAGAGAGACCAGAGGGGAACCTGGGGGGCCCAGACCACAGGGCGGCGCGGCCAAGGGCCTAGGCGCGACCCCTATGGTGTGGCCCCACTAGGGCCCCTCCGAGGCCGCCCTTTCGCCTATAAAGTCTCCCTGACCTAAAACCTCGATACGAAAAAAAGCCACGGTACGAGAAACCTTCCAGAGCCGCCGCCATCGCGAAGCCAAGGTCTGGGGGACATGAGTCTCTGTTCCGGCACGCCGCCGGGACGGGGAAGTACCCCCGGAAGGCTTCTCCATCGACACCACCGCCATCTTCACCGCCATCTCCATCAACGCTGCTGCTCCCATGATTAGGAGGGAGTAGTTCTCCTTCGAGGCTAAGGGCTGTACCGATAGCTATGTGGTTAATCTCTCTCTCTGTACCCTAATACAATGATCTTATGAGCTGCCTTACATGATTGAGATCCATATGATGAGCTTTGTATCGCTACTAGTCTATGTGCTACTCATGTGATGTTATTAAAGTAGTCTATTCCTCCTGCATGGTGTAATGGTGACAGTGTGTGCATCGTGTGGTTCTTGTCGTAGATTATGATCATAATCTCTTGTAGGTTATGGAGTTAATTATCGCTATGATAGTATTGATGTGATCTATTCCCCCTTCATAGTGTAATGGTGACAGTGTGTATGCTATGTTAGTACTCGGTTTATTTTGCAAAGATCTATTATGCTCTAAGGTTACTTAAATATGAATGCTGAATGTTGTGGCGCTTGTTAACTCCGGCTTGAGGGAGCTCTTGTAGCCCTACACAATGAATGGTGTTTGTCATCCAACAAAAGAGTGTATGTAGCACAAATGAGAAGAAGTTATTATTTATTATGCGATCAATGTTGAGAGTGTCCACTAGTGAAAGTATGATCCCTAGGCCTTGTTTCCAATACTGCAAACACCGCTTATTTACTGTTCTGTTGCATGTTTACTCGCTGCCATATTTTATTCAGATTACTATTACCACTCACTAGTCGAATGCCCGTGCGTTGCTACGGGTTATTAGATTTTAATATTAAAGAGAAATCAGCAATTGAAATTTATATCTTAATATTAAAAAGAAATCAATAGTTGAAATTTAATTGTAAGTTTCATCTTTATTTTAGCCTCTTGAGTTTATAAATCTTTGGAAATACTGGGAAATCGATGCACACTAAATCCTAATAGCTTAGCCACCATAAAAGAGGATTTTCAGTCGGAAAGTGCTAGAATTTCTTTTAACCTGGCTAGAACACCGCTTGGATGGAATTTTTCCATGTACTACTACGCAGTCCCTATATATTCTAGAAACAAATTGTTTGGGTATATTCGGGCCGCAGCGTCAGATATATCCATTCAATTGTCACGTACCCCTGCCATACTCGGTTTCAATCATGGTGCTACTATGCTTAGTTTTGCATGCTAGAAATCATTACATTTTGTACAGCTATTCAGGTAAGCTGGAATGAGTCTCCCGTCCGGCCGGCCGCTTGCCCTGATCCAGTGATGCATTAGACCATGTTTCATCGATCTATTTTTTTCTTTCTATGTCCGAACAACAACATATGGAGATGGAATGATGGAGGTTAACTCCCGGCTATTCACACTTTGCATGTTCCATCGATCTATTTTGAGCTTTGCAAGTTGCACGCTTCTCTTTCGTATTTACCTTTTCCCCTCTCTTTTAGTCTATCATTTACCTATTATTTACCTATCATGTGTTCTTTCTCTGCTTGTACGGCAACGACTATCAGGTCCGCAACGAATCGCTGTGAGAGATAGCGAGCTTGATTGTTGTGCCTTGTTACCCCTCTGCCGCGCCCCCCTATGGTGTGGGGGCCCCTTGGCCCCCCTATGGCCTTTCTCTGGCTCTCTGGGTCCGCCTCGACAAAATATTGACTTCTGTCTTCGTGGGGTCCAATTCCGAGAATATTTCCTGTGTATAATTACTGAAACTAAAAACAGCAGAAAACAGGAACTGGCGCTTCGGCATCTTGTTAATAGGTTAGTCCCGGAAAATGCATAAAAATGATATAAAGTGTGAGCAAAACATGTAGGTATTTTCATAAAACTAGCATGGAACATAAGAAATTATAGATACGTTGGAGACGTATCAAGCATCCCCAAGCTTAGTTCCTACTCGCCCTCGAGTAGGTAAACGATAAAAAGAATAATTTCTGAAGTGACATGCTACCAACATAATCTTGATCAATACCATTGTAAAGCATATGAGATGAATGAAGTGACTCAAAGCAATGGTCTATTGTCGGACCCTATGCGAGATATTGGGCATAAAAAGACTTTTTGGCTAAAGATATATAAAACTGGCCCAAGTGTGACACCAGGCAGTCACCTATTCAGATTTAATAGTAAAGATATACATCCATAGTACTTGTATTTCACTATCTCTTCGCCGAACTAGTGCACCTATACATCTGAAAAGTGTATTAGGTGTGTTGGGGACACAAGAGACTTCTTGTATCGTGATTGCAGGGTTGCTTGAGAGGGATATCTTTGACCTCTTCCTCCCTGAGTTCGATAAACCTTGGGTGATCCACTTAAGGGAAAACTTGCTGTTGTTCTACAAACCTCTGCTCTTGGAGGCCCAACACTGTCTACAGGAAAAGAAGCGTGAGTAGACATCAACCGCCAAAGTGCAGGAGGCGGAGATGAAGAAGGCTTCCAAGGCCCGGATCCGAGAGGGCGAAAAAGGACAGTGGTGGCCTTGCGAAATTAAGGATTCGGATCTCAGAGACCTCCAGAGTGAGGGAATGATTTCTCCAAACTTGAGTTTCATGGCAGACTCCATCTCGCCCAAGCTGGAAACAGACGAATGCGTTCTGACGAAGGCCTGGGTGGAGCGCGGTCTGTCGCTCCCCTGCTCGGAGTTTTTTCTCTCCATCCTTTCCACCTACGGTCTTTAGCCCCACAATATCTGCCCCAACTCCTATCTCCTCCTCTCGAATTTCGTCATGCTCTGCGAGGGGCATCTCGAAATTCACCCCGACGTTCGCCTGTGGCAGTTTTTCTTCAGAGTTAAGAAGGAAACAAAGGACAAAGCTATGGTGAACTGCGGAAGCATGACTTTCATGCTCCGCCCTGGCCGGATGTATCCGCCTCACTCTTCCCACGAGTCTGTCTGGTCCGGTATTGGAATGCCGGATGGTTCTACGTGAAGAATATCAAGGTTCCGGGAGTCCACGACGGGCTGCCCAAATTCGTCAACAAGCCTCCGAAAGAACTCGACAGCTGGAGCTTCGTCCCCACCCTTGCTCACTTTCCAATCTTATAGAAAGTGGCACGAAGGATTTCTTGGCTAGTCCACGATGGGCTAACCGGAAACGATCTTACACTTAGCTGGTTTTCTCGCCGGATCCAACCACTAAGGTATAACTCGCGCTTAATCTACGAGTACACCGGGGTGGATGATAAACTCCGAGTCAGCCGCCACGACCTGCCAGCGGATTCTCTCAAGAGGAGGATCAAAACACTTGTGAAGATTGGACGGGGCCAGCCGGTCCCGGAGCTATTAAAAGACATCAAGATCAACAACTAGTGTCCTCCGGTACGCATCTGTACTTTGCTACTTTTAACTTCTCATTTTGTGAAGCGTTCTAACTTTTTATTGGTTTCCTCTCCAGCTCAATACTTTGACGGAGGAGGATTTCTGCACCGTACTAAGAGTCCCCGTCAGCGGCGAGGCAGCGGAGGAGGATCCGGAGTACGACGATGAGGAGGAGGAGGAGCAAGCACCCAATAAGGTAGCTCCTCGACCTACTAAGCGTCCCTGCGCTAGGGTTTCCGGCACAGAAGCCGGAGCCAGCGGTGAGGCCTCCACCAAGAAGGCCAAGACTGTAAAGCCACCTCCGCTTGACTCGAGGAAGGCGGAGCGCGAGCGCCTTAAACTGTTGACTACAGCAGGAAAAAGGTCGCGCCCGCTCATTCCCGGCGCCACGTAAGTTTCGGAGTTTGATGCTGTCGAGGGTACTCCTCGGCAATGCCCTCCGTTTGGGGCTTAGGGTTGATGGAATCCTGTAGGCTGACACGAGACATCGGTTAACAGACAAACGGGAAAGGCGATTTACCCAGGTTCGGGACCCTCGATGAGGTAAAACCCTTACGTCCTGCCTGTCTGATCTTGATTATGAAAATATCGGGTTACAATGGGGTGCCGAAGGTTTCGGCTGTGATCTCGTCGAGAAGCTAAGTTCTATGGGGACCTAGCTCTAGACTTATGATGGCTAAGGTTGCTAAGATTGATTGTGTGCCCGTCGTCAGCCCCTCTCCTGACCCTTATATAGGGGGCCAGGTCTCAAGAGATCTGTCCGGGTACGACTAGGTTACAAAGGACCCTAGTTCTAAACTTTCCTTGTTTGATTCGCCTCTTTGTCTTGTCCTTAAAGGAATCTTCTTCGGCACTGACGTAGCGGCCCACCTTGCCATCGGGTGTCTTCATGGGCCTCCAGTTGGGCCGTATAGGATAGGGCAATAACAATTACCCAAAGGGTAATGCCCATGTTAGTAGCCCCCGAGTGTCTAGCCGAAGATATTTCGGGTAGAGACTAAAGCATGCCTCCATTGAATGCTCTTATTTCTTGATAATTCTTGTCCTCCTTGTAACATCATCATTTCCTTCTATCGGGTGCGCGTCTAGCGCTCCCGATGGGAGTAGCCCCCGAGTCTAGGTACAAATGCTTGCAATCCGTGCGTAGACTAACATTGTGCTACTCGAATATCTTCTTCTGCCGAAGATTTCTGCAAGTCTTCATATTTCATCTGATACATTTGCATCGGAGCCTCAATTCAGCACGTAAAGGATATCGAGTAACGTGCCCAGCTTTGCTGGTTAACTACTGATGGCAAAACAACGTTACCCTACACAGAATCAAGTCCTCGGGCATGATCCTGGAGTGCAAAAAACTTTCGTCGGGTGTGCAATCAGCGCTCCCGATGGGAGTAGCCTCCGAGTCTAGTCGCGAGCTCTTGCAACCGATTGCAGACTTAGGTTGAACAGTCTAAATATTTCAGTCTTTTTTTTATTTTTTGAAATGCTTCTTCCTGTAGTTGAGTCTTCGTTTCTGGAATATATCGGGTGCGCGTCCAGCGCTCCCAATGGGAGTAGCCCCCGAGTCTAGGTACGGATGCTTGCAACCGTGCGTAGACTCAAGTTGTACTACTCGACGGTTTTTATTTTCATTCGGATGCTTCTCATGGGCTCGATGACGTCATTGATGACACTGCCACTGTCGTGGTTTGATTGACGAGACGTGACCTAACGGGTCCACCCCACTTCTACACGGTTCTGTCTTTGGAAATGACCAGAACTTCTGCGCAGTTACCAAGGTGTCTCCTCGATTTCCGTGCTTATTGATAAAAAGGATCCCTTTACTAAATCGAGGACTCCAGCACGTGTCCATTCAATCCTCAAACCTCCTTCTTCCTTATAATCCCAAAGGATGCAGTTTCCTCTCTTTACGCTTTCTTCTCTCACCTTTTCTTTCTCGTTCATATTCCTTACCCATAACCGCTGTGCTGCCGTTGCCGTCGTTCTCTAGATCTCCATTATATCTCGTGATGGTGAAGAAGAAGAATCTTACTGTCGCCGCCAATGTCGCGAGCAGCGGCGCCGCCACCAAAGTCCCTCCGAGTTCATCGAGGAGAAGCGCATCAGATGCTCCTCCCCCAGCTCCGGCACCACCAGCGCCATCAAGCTCCATGGCTGGGCCAATCCCGGCGATTGGCCGGTTTCTACTACTACAAAACGCGACGAGAAGAAGGCCCGGAGCCTTGGGATGATTTCTTCTGACGAGGGGAATGTTATTCTTCCAGGTGTGATTTCACGGCCCAATCCCCCCGCCGGATTTACTGTGATGTTCTTATCTTTCCTGTATCGAGGTCTTTCGCTCCCAGCTCACAAATTCCTTCACCACCTCCTACAAGTGTACGAGATTCAATTGTGGCAATTTACTCCCAATTCAATTCTTCATCTTTCCATCTTTATCACCCTTTGCGAAGCGTTTTTGGGCATTGAGCCCCACTTTGGTCTGTGGAAGAAGATTTTCTTCGTAAAAAGATACAACTGCAGCGGTGGATCTTTCGTCATCGGCGGAGTTGGATTTGTTGCTCGCAAAGAAGTTAACTACTTCAACTTTTCAATGAAAGAGTCCGTGCAAGGATGGAGGCTGAAGTGGTTTTATATCAGAGACTCATCAGCAGCTGACTCCTAACTCCCCCAATTTTCCGAAGTTTTAGAAGCCATCCCCAAGAAGTCTTGGAAAAATATCCTTTCACCTGATGAGAAACCGGCAGTCGATAAATTGTTTGATAGATTCCTTCGGATCAAGGAATCCGATGGTCAAACCATGATAGGCACTGAGGTAGCCGCTGTGTTCTTAAAACGTCGAATCCAGCCGATCATGTCTAGGGCCCACCCGATGTGGTTGTATTCGGGCCCTAAGGACGAGACTAGAGTAAATATCGCTGAGTTATCCGAAAAGGAGCTGCTTGATGAAGTCCAGCGCCTCACTCTTTTTAGCCAGGAAGATTCAATCCCACTAATATATTCCCAATCACCATTTGATGCTGATCATCTGCCAACCGAGGTAAATTTTTGCCGTCATGCTTTCATTGTCTTGTTTCTCTTGATCATTGTTACTGCCATTATTCTCACTGATTTACTTTGACAGATCCCCGTAGCTCCCGAACTTTTGCAAGACCCATCGAACGATTCTTCCGAAAGAAGGGATTCCTTGACCCCTGTAGGGTCTCATACCGAAGGAAACACAAGTCCAAAAGACGAACATAATGATCCAATGAACCCTGAAGCTGTCTCCATCAATCCTCAATCCTCTGCCGATGATATAAGTGATATAGCAGCGTCGATGCATGATGACGACGCTGATCGCGCTGCCTTTGTTGATGCAGCTGCGGAGGAAGCCGAGGCGCTGCCCTCGAAGAGACCATCCGGTGGCTTTGCCGACGAAGATGATCTTTATGATCTGTAAGTCCTTGCTCCTCTTTTCCAGGATTGGGTTCTGTCTTTGCCATTCGTATCCTCTTCTGACTCTCCCGATTTTTACTCTTGTAGTGACGAGGGTTTCATCGAGCCTCCATCCAAAAAGGCTAAATCTTGTACCATCCTGCCGAATCCCGCAACCTCCGAGGCTTCGACCCCTGCTGCAGCCCCTGCGGCCCAGATGTCGACAGCTTCTTCCCTTTCCAAGGGGAAGGATATTCCCTCGACTGCTGCAGTTACAGCTTCGCCTCCAGGGAAACCTATAAGCCTTTCCTGCTTCAATATAACATCTTCCCGAATGGCCCTTGATCAAATTATTCATTTATTGATGATTAGTTCTTCATTCAGTAATCATTTTTCCTTATTTCTTTAGGATTTGCGTGCTGTTATCTCTTCTCTGGAGGCCTTCGCCTCCCAATATACTTCCCTGGAAATTTCCAAGGCCCAGCTGCAAAAGGAGGTCAAATCTTCTTCCTCAAAGCTGGAGGGCGCAATATAAAAAACCGCCGCCAAATCTCGCCAGGAAGTTGACTCCTTAAAGGAGGAAATCGAGGGGCTGAAGAAGAAGCTGAAGGATGAAGAAGCATCTAGGCTTACTGCCGAAGCTCGGGTGATCGAGAAGGATGATCTTCTTCGCCAGTCTTCCTTGGCCCTGCTCAGTAATTCCCCATTTCGCTCTCTCATTGATTTTTGCCTTTATTAATTCAACTCCTAGTTAATGAACTCCTTCTATTTCGTTTTTTGCAGATGCTGCCGACATCCCTGCCGAAGCTCTAGATAAACTCCCGAACCATTCTCCAGCAAACGCTTTGTCGATGACTGATGACCCACAAGTATAGGGGATCGCAACAGTCTTCGAGGGAAGTATTGCCCAATTTATTGATTCGACACAAGGGGAGACAAAGAATACTTGTAAGCCTTAACAACGGAGTCGTCAATTCAGCTGCACCTGGAAACAATCTTGCTCGCAAGAGTTTATCAGTAGCAACAGTTTTATAGCAGTAGGAATAGTGAAATAACAGCAACGGTGAAATAAAGACAGCAGTAGTGATTATAGTAAATAGCAGGATTAAAATACTGTAGGCACAGTGACGGATGAACGGGCGTTGCATGGATGAGAGAATTCATGTAACAATCATGGTAGGGCATTTGCAGGTAATAATAAAGCGGTATCCAAGTACTAATCAATTAATAGGCATGTGTTCCATATATAGTCGTACGTGCTCGCAATGAGAAACTTGCACAACATCTTTTGTCCTACCAGCCGGTGGCAGCCGGGCCTCTAGGGAAACTACTGGAAGTTAAGGTACTCCTTTTAATAGAGTACCGGAGCAAAGCATTAACACTCCATGAACACATGTGATCCTCACATCACTGCCTTCCCCTCCGGTTGTCCCAATTTCTGTCACTTTGGGGCCTCGGGTTCCGGACAACAACGTGTGTATACAACTTGCAGGTAAGATCATAAAACAACGCATATCATGATGAAATAATAACATGTTTAGATCTGAGATCATGGCACTCGGGCCCTAGTGACAAGCATTAAGCATAAAAAGTTGCAACAATATCATAAAAGTAACATCTACTGATACTAGGCACCATGCCCTAACAATCTTGTGACTATTACATGATCAATCTCATCCAATCCCTACCATCCCCTTCAGCCTACAGCGGGGAATTACTCACACATGGATGGGGGAAACATGGCTGGTCGATGGAGAGGCGTCGGTGGTGATGGCGGTGAAGATCCCCTCCAATTCCCCGTCCCGGCGGAGTGCCAGAACGGAGTTTCTGGTCCCGAGGCGGAGTTTCGCGATGGCGGCGGCGTACTAGATGGTCTCTCGAAATATCGTCGAACACCCTGGCGTTTTTAGGTCGAAAGGCGTATATAGTCCAGAGGAGAGCGTCGGGGGGCCGCCGAGGCGCCCACACAACAAGGAGGCGCGCCCCCCCTGGGCCGCGCCGGCCTAGTGTGTGGGGGCCTCGGGCCCCCACCTGGCTTGCCCTTCTGGCTCCGTCGGTATTATGGGAAAATAGGGCCTTTCGCATAAATTTCGAGGATTTTCCTGAAAGTTGGATTTCTGCACAAAAACGAGACACCAGAGCAATTCTGCTGAAAAAAGCGTTAGTCCGTGTTAGTTGTATCCAAAATACACAAATTAGAGGCAAAACAATAGAAAAAGTGTTCGGGAAAGTAGATACGTTTTGGACGTATCAATGACCCTCGAGTCTCACCAGCTTGTTCAGGACCTCCTTCAGAAGGGTAAGGCAGCTATGGCGAGGATGCACTCGATGATCTTTGATACGTCTCCGACGTATCGATAATTCTTATGTTCCATGCCACATTATTGATGATATCTACATGTTTTATGCATACTTTATATCGTTTTTATGCGTTTTCCGGAACTAACCTATTGACGAGATGCCGGAGGGCCAGTTGCTGTTTTCTGCTGTTTTTGGTTTCAGAAATCCTAGTAAGGAAATATTCTCGGAATCGGACGAAATCAACGCCCAGCATCTTAGGATTGCACGAAGCTTCCAGAACACCCGAGAGTCGCCAGAGAGGGGCCACAGGGCCACCAGATGACACTCCGGCGCGGCCCAGGGGGGGCGCTCCCCCCTGTTGTGTCGTCGCCTCGTTGACCTTCTGACGCCGCCTCTTCGCCTATATAAAGGTCCCTGACCTAAAACACGATACGAATAAGCCACGGTACGAGAAAAGTTCCAGAGCCGCCGCCACCGTGAAGCCAAGATCTGGGGGACAGGAGTCTCTGTTTCGGCACGCCGCCGGGACCGGGAAGTGCCCCCGGAAGGCTCCTCCATCGACACCACCGCCATCTTCATCACCGCTGCTGTCTCCCATGAGGAGGGAGTAGTTCTCCATCGAGGCTCGGGGCTGTACCGGTAGCTATGTGGTTCATCTCTCTCCTATGTACTTCAATACAATAATCTCATGAGCTGCCTTACATGATTGAGATTCATATGATGATGCTTGTAATCTAGATGTCATTATGCTAGTCAAGTGGGTTTTACTTATGTGATCTCCGGAGACTCCTTGTCCCACGTGTGTAAAGTTGACTAGTGTGTGCACCGTGTGGGTCTCTTAGGCTATATTTCACAGAATACTTATTCACCTGTTATGAATAGCATAGTGAAGTGCTTATTTATATCCCTTTATGATTGCAATGTGCTTTGTATCGCTACTAGTCTATGTGCTACTCATGTGATGTTATTAAAGTAGTCTATTCCTCCTGCATGGTGTAATGGTGACAGATGTGTGCATCGTGTAGTTCTTGTCGTAGATTATGATCATAATCTCTTGTAGGTTATGGAGTTGATTATCGCTATGATAGTATTGATGTGATTTATTCCCCTTCATAGTGTAAAGGTGACAAGTGTGTATGCTATGTTAGTACTCGGTTTATTTTGCAAAGATCTATTATGCTCTAAGGTTACTTAAACATGAATATCGAATGTTGTGGAGCTTGTTAACTCCGGCATTGAGGATTCGTGTAATCCTACGCAACGAATGGTGTTCATTATCAAACAAGAGTGTATGTAGCACAAATGAGAAGAAGTTATTATTTATTATGCGATCAATGTTGAGAGTGTCCACTAGTGAAAGTATGATCCCTAGGCCTTGTTTCCAAACATCGAATCTCCGTTTATTTACTGTTTTGTTGCATATTTACTCGCTGCCATATTTTATTCAGATTACTATTACCACTCATATACATCCATACTACTTGTATTTCACTATCTCTTCGCCGAACTAGTGCACCTATACATCTGACAAGTGTATTAGGTGTGTTGGGGACACAAGAGACTTCTTGTATCGTGATTGCGGGGTTGCTTGAGAGGGATATCTTTGTCCTCTTCCTCCCTGAGTTCGATAAACCTTGGGTGATCCACTTAAGGGAAAACTTGCTGCTGTTCTACAAACCTCTCGCTCTTTGAGGCCCAACACTCGTCTACAAGAATAGAAGCACCCGTAGACATCAAGCTATTTTCTCGGCGCCGTTGCCGGGGAGGAAAGGTAAAAGGTACTCACACTCCGGATCTCGGCTACTAAGCTATTTTCCGGCGCCGTTGTAAGTACTCGAAGCTATTTCCTTTAGATCCTGCAATTGCATCTTTTGGTTTCTTGTTTACACTAGTTAGGCATAATGGAAAGTAACAATGAGCTTCTTATTCTATTTCCTGAGTTAAGACATGGATTGTTTGATGCGAAAATTAAAAAACCTATGAAATCTTATTTGCATGCTAGTAGCAATGATATTAGTATGAACGCTTTGAACACCATTGTTGTTAATGATATGGAAAATTCTAAGCTTGGGGAAGCTGGTTTTGATGAGCATGATATTTTTAGTCCCCCAAGCATTGAGGAGAAAATTTTCTTTGATGATACTTTGCCTCCTATTTATGATAATTATAATGATAGTGGTCTTTTGGTGCCTCCTACTATGGAGAGTGAATTTTATTATGATTATACTATGCCTCCTACACTTGATGAGAATAATAATGATAGCTACTTTGTTGAATTTTCTCCCACTACAACCAATAAAATTGATTATGCTTATGTGGAGAGTAATAATTTTATGCATATTGCTCATGACAAGAATGTTTTATGTGATAGTTATATTGTTGAATTTGTTCATGATGCTACTGAAAGTTATTATGAGAGAGGGAAATATGGTTCTATGCATCTTAATAATATTAAGTTTCCCCTCTTTATGTTGAGAATCTTGAAATTGCGCTTGTGTTGCTTTTCTATGCTTACCACTTTGTTCTTCATGAATTTATTTGTGTACAAGATTCTTTTTCATAGGAAGTGGGTTAGGCTTAAATGTGCTTTGAATTTGCTTCTTGATGCTCTCTTTTGCTTCAACTCTTATTTCTTGCGAGAGTATCATTAAAATTACTGAGCCCATCTTAATGGCTATAAAGAAAGAACTTCTTGGGAGATAACCCATGTGTTTATTTTACTACAGCAATTTTTGTTTTATATTGAGTCTTGGAAGTTGTTTACTACTGTAGCAACCTCTCCTTATCATGTTTTTGGTGCCAAGTAAAGTCTCTATGGTAAAGTTGATGCTAGATTTGGATTACTGCGCAGAAGCAGATTTGCTGTCTGTCACGAATTTGAGCAGAAGTCTCTGTAAAAAAAATCAAAAAAATCTGCAAATTTACGTGTGTGATCCTCAGATATGTACGCAACTTTCATTAGTTTTGAGTTTTTCCATTTGAGCAAGTTAAGTGCCCCTTCCAGGTTCGTCTTTACGGATTGTTCTGTTTTTGACAGATTCTGCCTTTTATTTCGTATTGCCGCATTTGCTTTGTTGAATGGGTTTCTTTGTTCCATTAACTTTCAGAAGTTTTGTGCAATGTCCAGAAGTGTTAAGAATGATTGTGTCACCTCTGAACATGTGAATTTTTATTATGCACTAACCCTCTAATGAGTTTGCTTGAAGTTTGGTGTGGAGGAAGTTTTCAAGGGTCAAGAGAGGAGGATGATATATGATCAAGAAGAGTGAAAAGCCTAAGCTTGGGGATGCCCCCGTTGTTCATCCCTGCATATTTCAAGAAGACTCAAGCGTCTAAGCTTGGGGATGCCCAAGGCATCCCCTTCTTCATCAACTTATCAGGTTTCTTCTATTGAAACTATATTTTTATTCAGTCACATCTTATGTATTTACTTGGAGCGTCAGTGTGCTTTTATTTTCGTTTTGTTATTTTCATTCTCTGAATAAGTTCATCTTTGTGTGGGAGAGAGACACGCTCCGCTGGTTCATATGAACGCATGTGTTCTTAGCTTTTAATTTTCATGGCGAAGGTTGAAACTGCTTCGTTAAATTGTTATATGGTTGGAAACAGAAAATGCTACATGTAGTAATTGGTAAAATGTCTTGGATAATGTGATACTTGGCAATTGTTGTGCTCATGTTTAAGCTCTTGCATCATATACTTTGCACCTATTAATGAAGAAATACATAGAGCTTGCTAAAATTTGGTTTGCATAATTGGTCTCTCTAAGGTTTAGATAATTTCTAGTATTGGGTTGAACAACAAGGAAGACGGTGTAAAGTCTTATAATGTTTACAATATGTCTTTTATGTGAGTTTTGCTGCACCGGTTCATCCTTGTGTTTGTTTCGAATAACCTTGCTAGCCTAAACCTTGTATCGAGAGGGAATACTTCTCATGCATCCAAATCCTTGAGCCAACCACTATGCCATTTGTGTCCACCATACCTACCTACTACATGGTATTTCTCCGCCATTCCAAAGTAAATTGCTTGAGTGCTACCTTTAAACAATTCAAAAGTTATTACCTCTTATTTGTGTCAATGTTTTATAGCTCATGAGGAAGTATGTGGTGTTTATCTTTCAATCTTGTTGGGCAACTTTCACCAATGGACTAGTGGCTTCATCCGCTTATCCAATAATTTTGCAAAAAGAGCTGGCAATGTGATTCCCAGTCCCAAATTAATTAACCAAAATAGACACTCCTCCATGGTATGTGATTGTTGGACGGCACCCGAAGGATTCGGTTAGCCATGGCTTGAGAAAGCAAAGATGGGGAGGAGTGTCATCATAATAAAATTAAAATAAAAAGGCACTCCTTCATGGTATGAGATTGTTGGCAGGCACCCGAGGATTCGGTTAGCCATGGTTTGTGAAAGAAAGGTTGGAAGGAGTGCCACACAAAAATAAAAATAAAATGGGAGCCGCTCTTTGAAAGTTTGTCTGGCAAGGGGGTTAGAGTACCCACTACCATTCGTTGACAACAACAAACACCTCTCAAAATTTTACTTTTTATGCTCTCTATATGTTTTCAAAACCAAAGCTCTAACACAAATATAGCAATCAATGCTTCCTCTCGCGAAGGGCCATTCTTTTACTTTTATTGTTGAGTCAGTTCACCTATTTCTCTCCATCTCAAGAAGCAAACACTTGTGTGAACTGTGCATTGATTCCTACATACTTGCATATTGCACTTATTATATTACTTTGCATTGACAACTATCCATGAGATATACATGTTACAAGTTGAAAGCAACCGCTGAAACTTAATCTTCAATTGTGTTGCTTCAATGCTTTTACTTTGAATTTATTGCTTTATGAGTTAAGTCTTATGCAAGACTTATTGATGCTTGTCTTGAAAGTACTATTCATGAAAAGTCTTTGTTATACGATTCATTTGTTTACTCATGTCATTTACCATTGTTTTGATCGCTCCATTCATTACATGTGCTTACAATAGTATGATCAAGATTATGATGGCATGTCACTCCAGAAATTTTCTTTGTTATCGTTTACCTGCTCGGGACGAGCAGAAACTAAGCTTGGGGATGCTGATACGTCTCCGACGTATCGATAATTTCTTATGTTCCATGCCACATTATTGATGATATCTACATGTTTTATGCATACTTTATATTGTTTTTATGCGTTTTCCGGAACTAACCTATTGACGAGATGCCGGAGGGCCAGTTGCTGTTTTCTGCTGTTTTTGGTTTCAAAAATCCTAGTAAGGAAATATTCTCGGAATCGGACGAAATCAACGCCCAGCATCTTAGGATTGCACGAAGCTTCCGAACACCCGAGAGTCGCCGGAGAGGGGCCACGGGGCCACCGGATGACACCCCGGCGCGGCCCGGGGGGGGCGCCCCTCGTTGTGTCGTCGCCTCGTTGACCTTTCCGACGCCGCCTCTTCGCCTATATAAAGGTCCCTGACCTAAAACACGATACGAATAAGCCACGGTACGAGAAAAGTTCCAGAGCCGCCGCCATCGCGAAGCCAAGATCTGGGGGACAGGAGTCTCTGTTCCGGCACGTCGCCGGGATGGGGAAGTGCCCCCGGAAGGCTCCTCCATCGACACCACCGCCATCTTCATCACCGCTGCTTGTCTCCCATGAGGAGGGAGTAGTTCTCCATCGAGGCTCGGGGCTGTACCGGTAGCTATGTGGTTCATCTCTCTCCTATGTACTTCAATACAATAATCTCATGAGCTGCCTTACATGATTGAGATTCATATGATGATGCTTGTAATCTAGATGTCATTATGATAGTCAAGTGGGTTTTACTTATGTGATCTCCGGAGACTCCTTGTCCCACGTGTGTAAAGGTGACAGTGTGTGCACCGTGTGGGTCTCTTAGGCTATATTTCACATAATACTTATTCACTGTTATGAATAGCATAGTGAAGTGCTTATTTATATCCCTTTATGATTGCAAAGTGCTTTGTATCGCTACTAGTCTATGTGTTACTCATGTGATGTTATTAAAGTAGTCTATTCCTCCTGCATGGTGTAATGGTGACAGTGTGTGCATCGTGTAGTTCTTGTCGTAGATTATGATCATAATCTCTTGTAGGTTATGGAGTTGATTATCGCTATGATAGTATTGATGTGATTTATTCCCCCTTCATAGTGTAAAGGTGACGAGTGTGTATGCTATGTTAGTACTCGGTTTATTTTGCAAAGATCTATTATGCTCTAAGGTTACTTAAACATGAATATCGAATGTTGTGGAGCTTGTTAACTCCGGCATTGAGGGTTCGTGTAATCCTACGCAACGAATGGTGTTCATTATCAAACAAGAGTGTATGTAGCACAAATGAGAAGAAGTTATTATTTATTATGCGATCAATGTTGAGAGTGTCCACTAGTGAAAGTATGATCCCTAGGCCTTGTTTCCAAACATCGAATCTCCGTTTATTTAGGGTGTGTTTGGTAGGCTGGCCGACCTCAGATATTCTCACCTCAACCTAGCTCAGCTAGCTATTTGTTGTTTGTTAGCTCGGCTCGGTCCATCTCAGCAGTGCCCACTTGATACGAAAAAAGCCTCTCAGCCGGCTGAGTTGCGAAGCTCAAATCGAGCTTCACAACTCGCCCAGGCTCAACCCGCCCCGCAAATCACTGTTACAGGTGACAAAGGATTAACTTGTCAATGCCTACAGATTGTAGACTAGGGTTTTGCTAGAAGTAGAGGGCAAGTAGATCTCGAAGGTTTAGGCGAAAAGTACTCGGCGATTATGAAAACTA